>NT_177158.1:707266-859705 GCF_000188095.3 Bombus impatiens | reverse complement strand
CCTGCTCTTTCGCGAGTCATTAAATTTAAGTACCACGTCGAGGGAGGAGGTGGGAGAGAAGTTAGAAGAGAAGGAGGCGGAGGAAGAGACGGAGATGAAAAAAAAAGACAAGTTGGCGAATGAGAAAGCACGCGACAAGATGTATATACGCGAAAACGCTAGACGACAGAGCGTGAACGGAGCGAAAGAGAAGCGGAGGGATGGAACGAGCGCGACGAGCCCCGAGCGGGTGAAACTGGCGTTGGCGGGATGTACGTGACAGAAAATGAGAGACACGGGAAAGACAGCTTGTGTTTTGTTAATAACGATAACAGCTCCAGTAATGCATATAAACAGCAAAGGCGTGCTGCTTATGGTCTAACGGTAAACGCTTTGCCAGAGATAAACGGAATACGGGAGTGGGACTCGCGGTGTAACCCCTTTGTGCCGAAAAGCTCCGTAAATACTGGCACGATTATCCCCTGGCGCGATTCATAATGCAGGAAAAACGATGCGCGATTACGCAGTCTACCAGTCAAGCTCAATCCGGCTCTACACCACGACCTTCCAATCCGCTTTCTTTCTCTTTCCAGCCCTTTTTCTCTCGTTTCGTTCTACACCGTGCACCGACGCCATCCTATGCTTTCAAGGCTGGCAACTTTTGCTCTCTTTTTGTTCCTTCGCGACACTCCACCGACGATGATCATATGAAGAAAATGGAACGTGAATTCCCTTCTTTTTCAACCCAGCTTCTTTCCACGAGTTCGTCTTTCGGAATAGTCGTAATAACATCTTACTCTATGGAACGGGTCAAGGAATGTCCCGTTGCTTTTTGCCGTACACGTGAAAAATGTTTTTGTTCCGATCCGCTGTAAAATGGACAAGATTTTTTCGTTATTCCACGATAGCCGTGGAGGAATAGAATTTTCTAACCTTGTAGTTGTAACACATTCAACACGGTTGCTTGTTTGCTGGATGCGGATTTTCCGTGATATTCTGTGACAGGACAATTTTATTTAAAAGTTTAGATCATCGTCTCGCTTGATATCTGTACTATCGGTGAAAGCTTGAAAATGTCTATAATGGGACGTGAAAAAAAGTACGATACAGTGAGTGCAGCTTCCTTTTCACGAATATTGCAATGAGTATTACTTTAAGTAGCTCTTAATTGTGACAAGATAATTGAAACTACAGTTACACTATCCGCAAGTTCTTAAATTTACACGTAGGAAATGTTTGAAAATTTGTACATTTTGTACAACAGTATATTAGTGTGTATGATATTTTACAGATATTACATAGCCATGTTGCGCAACTCGTTACAATTGCAATAACCTACTCGCATGTATCCCATCGTCCTCGACGTAAATCCCGATGACACGTTACAAGGCACCATAAAAATTGTATCCTTTTATGATGCGTATTATGAAGGAGATTTAAAACCATAAAAGTCCGAAAGGTTTCTCTCTTGCTGAATATAACTGTCAAAATCTCCTCTCATTACATTCCAGCTATACGTAACACAGTATACCATCTTTGGATAATATTCCTTTGCGTAGCTGATTCCCCAAGCATGCATTACGACCGTTCATAAACGATCATCGTTCTAAAGTTCTCATTCGTCGGTTGAAGTAACTTAGAACTTGTACGATTTCGGTATGTCCTGATCTTCTGATTAATATACAGCTTCGATTTTCAACAGGAAATCCTAATCATTTATGATATGATAATATTTACCTATAAGGCAATGTGTAGAAAAATATCGTAATGAGATGAATTATTTTACATAATTATTCCTGAAAAAAGTGTTAAAATACGCGACGATGAATCTCATAGGCTTCCTGTTTAAATATATTTTTACTGAATTCATAGAGTTTACTCTGCTACAGCTCCTTTCAAACCGATCACATTTCCACCCCCTCGAAAGCTATTCCTGCAAACTATAGAAACTAATACGTGTGTTTCTCATTTCCTAAATTATATCGAAAATATAGATGACTACTATAACCATACCAGAAACAAAATCGCTCAAACATCAAACGTTAACCATCGATCTTCCCCATCGATTCCCTTTATTCACTTATATACTTTAACGTATCGCGAAGCATTTTTCTAGGCAGACAGAAGATCGCCAATATCTTACGACGAACCTATAGAGATTCATATATCATGCGCTATGATACTGTATATATTTGCCGGTCCACAAATACGCTGCAAGTTGTAGCACGGTTTCGTAGGCTTGCGTAATATACGCTCGACCGGCGAGTAAACGGTGAGAGTCCGCAGTTGCAGGATGCGCAGGTGTACCAATGTGCCGAAGTTTCGTAGCATCCCCTTACGGAAAAGTAAAACAACCGTGGGCCTTCGCCGCCTTGGTATTCCTCGTCTCGGTTGTAGCCACAACGCGTGCACAGCTATCCACTCTTCGTGAACGTGGGTAGGGAATGCGATCGTAGAGGATGGAAAACGACGGTGGGGAGGGGAGGTGGGGTTGGAAAAAGTGTGCTCACCCCGTTCAACGACCGTGCAGTAGTTCCCGACCATATTTACACAGAGAATAGGGGAGGCGCGTTTTAGTTTTGCATTTGTCCGCGGGGAGGTACGGCGCGGCTTCGAAAGGGGATCGTCGAGGGGTGGACAGGGGTGAAGGAGGATTCGAGAAGTATGGGAGGACGAAAGAGGGCCAGCAATGGGAAAGCTGGTCGGAAGAACGACGAGAGATACAGGAACACCATCTAACCGTTTCAGATGGGGCAACTGTACGACGAAGAGCGAGGGTAACAAGGGCTGAACAGAGAACGATATGGCTGAAACATGGGGAAAGGGGAGGCAGAGGATCGGGTCCCATGTGCCTGTCACGGTTTTACAAGTCTATAAAAAGAGGAATTTCAGACTGAGTTAAATATTGCCGCCACCCCTCACTGAATTTCAAACACGCACACGCATTCGTCGCCCGGGCGTACATGTATAATAGGAAAAGGACACACGTGTTCACTCTTTGGCCTTTCTCGTATGTACGGCAGGCTAGAGAGGTAAGATAAGCAGACCTCCTTCTGTTATTTATGACATCATCGCTGATATTCAATGTTGTTACCCGATACTTTATTAAACTTAGTTAGACAATGTTGTAACATTGTAAGACTCGAGTAAATTTTTATAATACCTAATGAAAGGGAACGTTTGGTTGTTTTAATTAATTATTTAATTTAATTTTATTTTTTCATATTCAATTTTAATTTAATTTGTTATAATCTTATTTACTGCTATCTGTAAGAAAGCACGGAAGCGTCAAAAATATTTCAATGAAATCATAGAATATTATTGGATTTTGATAATCTCGTGGCTTTTTAACATGACTCAAGATTGAATGTTGAATAAATAATCCAAGAAATATCGTGGAATATTCACCGTCTTATATAAGAAACTGTAGATAGGCCCAGAATTTAAATTCAACTCTTTCCAGTTTCCACTCCAATTAGATTTCAAGCGTTGAACAAATTTTAATTCGACAATGGAACAAATACGCGTATTTATTAAATTTTATGCCGTAAACTTAATTAAATTAAACATCTAATAATGCGAAATACAATCTTCTTTGTCTCTGTGAATTCCTGGTATTCATATATACTACAGGATACCTTTAAGAATTTAAATTATGCTTTATCGAACAAATATTCCTGAATACAAAAATGTCCATTTAACTTACAAAATATTATATATTTTAACAATTGTTTCACATTGTGACGAGCGTTGCCTTCTTCGAATAGTCGGCACTTGACACACGTTGCTCGATATTATTATCGATGCTCTCGGACAAATTATCTGCCATGATAAGCAAATACTTCTGGTATTTGCAAACGTAATTAGCCAAATGGAACGTCGGCGTGTATTTAATTATAATAAGTTTTCCCGGTTAATTGAAAGTACTTGCGGCATAATGAAATTTTTCCCGTCTTTTGTGCGTGCACAAAACACGGAAATTAAACGAGACATCAACGTTAAACAGAATTCAAAAGAGCGAAACGGAAAACACGGAGTCGAGCGCCAGCGCAAAAGCGTTAGAGGTTCTCTGCTTTTCGCGCAAAAGGTCATGATCTCGGAGGAGAGGACGGGTTTCAAAGAAATATTTTACACCGTGAACAATCCGCCGTTTAATAGTTTCCAATAACTCGCAGAAAGTAGTAGGATTTCGAATCTGCCAATCCTATTGCGTAATAAAACGCGAGAAATAAAACGAAGTTATTCGGCAAGGTAATTTTCAATGATTCATGCTGAAAGATATTTGCGTAGAATCATATTAATTTTTCTTTTCGTTTTACCTTTTTCGTTCTTTTCTTTCTCTTTTTTTTCTTCTTTCTTTGCTAAATAGAAACGACGGAAATCCCTAGAAAGGAAGTACTTATGACGGGTTTACTGGTCTGCGGCTGTGCTTCTCCGTAGATAGGGGAACAGAGAGCGAAAGAGCTTACCAAGTGACGTACGTTTAATGCCTAACCACTGCTGTACCGGACAGCCCTTATACGCAGAAATTATAGTACGAATACACGAAACTGTTACTTCAAGTTCTACGCCGTAATTTTACCGATTCATGAATATGTACCTGATTTGTATAATATTCCATCTGATAACGAAACTTTTAAATCATTGTTCCGGCAAAATCGAGCAAGATGTTCCTCAAAATGATTACTCTGCTCTATATCGATTTAATTCTCACTTTGTTTTCTTCTTTCTAAAGATTATACGGCATTATACGCGAAATGCTATGTTTTATTCTTAATCGCATCGCTGGGATTCTCACCTGCAATTTTCCCCTAACTTTCGCTAACATATTTTTTATTTCCAATGAATGAAGCGTTTCCGCTAATGAAGCGTTAAAATATGTGATATCGGATAGCTGCATAAGGTATGCGTAATAGGTAAGCTGCGTCAAGTATTAGGTTTCCCGAAAAGTGTCTTTCTTTTACAGACACGTCTTTTACGACAACGCATCTTTATACAAACATGAAATCTATTCTGTCGGACGTTGTAATCTTTATCCTGATGGAATAAGATGGATCATACGTAATTCGACAAAATAATGTACAACGAAGAATATATTGTGCATCCATTATTTCCTCATAAAACGAAAGAAACTTTTCGAACGACCTAATAATTCGGCTGATTTACCGGAAGAGTGTGGAAAAATACTGAATCCTTCGGTAATAAATTAATACTTTGGAATGGAAAGACTGAATATTTTAATGTTTGCAGAATTACGTATATTCTCTAACTTAGCTTTTCGAATATTAGCAACAGCTTAACCTTCGCCCGTACATATCTTTCACGTGAAAGATGACGCTATTCTAAGAAAAATTGATCTCAGACTTTATAATTTACTTTTTTTACTATGGAATATATATATATATATATTTATGAAACAACGTTTGTTACAAAAAGAACCCTATGTGTCAATCTGACACACGTTATTCTTAGCAAGTCCATTGACTACTATCTCAGTGTTTCGTAATTGTTGCACAACAATTATGCGTTCATCGTACAACCGCTTTAGTATGAAGCTAGACATGTGTATAGCTTTGAATATCGAAATTTGATGTGAATATGAGGAAGGGAGGAAGAGCTTTGTGCCTTCTCTTCGTTCTTCTCCTCACCGCGAGACAAAGCCAAGAACGATAATGCGAAGTCAAATACGTGCGAATGAAATCCGATGATTCTGAAGGGAATCAGTGTAAATGCATGTAAACGACAAACAGGAAAATTAATTATTTATCTTTCATTTCATCGATGTTTCACCATTGTGTCAATTTGACGTACGAGGAGCAGATTAAGTTACGAAAGTAAGAGACGGTTAATAATACAATAGTAATCTATTTTACGCTAAAATTTCTACTTAGTTCTACATAGTGTAAAATAGTTTAATATAAAGCCATTTATGCCCATGTTGCTATTTTATGTAACTTCTTTTAAGTTGGAATCGTTGCCGTGGTAGAGCAGTGTTACTTGATACACTATACCCACGAAACTAATTCCATTTAAGTATCCGTAATTAACGCCTAAATAAGGACAATCTAGAACTTGCGAAAGGATTAAAGGTCAACGATAAGATGTTTAGAGACCTACATATATTCAATTCCCACAGTAACTGTGAAGTTTCCGGGGCTATAAACGAGTAATTTATTCCACAAAGAATTAGCTAGAATCTGCAAATCGAATTAATGTAGATCTACTTGTTTCGCTTAATTCTCTTCTAAGAATTATTCCTTAAGAATAATTAACGCAACTTATAATTTCTTTCAAATATTATAATTAATAATAGAAAATAATGGTGAATTTCTAAGAATTAATGAATTATTAAAATAAACAATAGAAAGTGTGAATAAAATATTAAAAATAATAATGAAATTAATAATAAAAACCTAAGTGTTTCAGACAATACTTTGAACGTAATTGAACGCAAAGAAACCTGAAAGTAATGAAAGAAAAACATCTGTATTCCTAATAATTTATAAACTTGTTTGACATACGCTATCGCGTTAAATGATGTCTTAGAAAAACAATATATTATCATAACATTGACAGCGTATGCTGAATTTAGAATACCTACATCGTTTATTCAATAAAACGAGTCTCGATGAATTGAATATCGCAACGCATACAAATTAACGGATCTCTTTATATTGGCCGTGTATCAAATAAAACATTTTTCACTGATACAAAGGTTTGTACTATGTAATAGAGTCTTTAAAAATATCCGGCTTAATCTGTGTCCAAAGAAGGATAATGATTCACAATCTTTTGGAGCGTTTCAATCAATATTTAACAATAATTTGCACTTGCTGTATTAAGAAAATTTTAATCTCGTATTGCTTAATATGGAGGGTTGAAATTAATTATTTCATTTATATCGCATTTCGGCCAACGTTGTTCCATTGGGTATAGTAAATAAATTTTAAGCATAAGCATTGTATGCGCAAAAGCTAATTACGCTTCTGAAAACTTCATTAGTAATAATTACGTAACATGTAAGATTATAATTTAATTCTTTTTAACAACATTATTGGAATTAAAAGCAAACCCAATAACAACCAAATATTTGGACTAATTCATGAATACCTCCATTTCGCCATTTTCTACAATTCCTATTATTATTCCCTATTAAATTTTATACCTCTGATATTGTTCCAATTTTTGAAAACCCGTACAGTTTCTTAAATTGCATATTAATTAATTGACTTGCTATAACGTGCGTTATGCGTATAGTATAACGAAATCTTAATGTAGCAGAAAAGGGAAAGTACGATTATCGACATCCAATTACATACGGAAATGAAAATATAAATTGTATATTACTTACTGCTGGTGTCCTGTTTTGGTTGGTTTCCCGGAGACGTGGCCCAGTTAACTTTCATCTCCTGAAACAGTCAAAGAAGTATAAATTTATTTAAATATTTAGATACGTAGTCTAGTAATAGTAATACAATTATGTATTATAAAATAAAATGAGAAATAAAACGAGGAACAAAAAAGGATAAAACATTTCGTTGTTTTATCTAACCATCTATTTATATGACTTTCGGATAAATTTAATAATTACAAACTAGTTGACATACAGTAATAGATTTATCAATTCATGCTCTCCATATAACATTGATGCGATTTAATTATCGTTGCCTCATCTGTAACTATTATATTTTCGCGCTTATGAAATAGTGAAAACTCATGACAATACTTGTAATAAATATCAATACATATGTCTGACATATTGGTTTGAAAACAGTGTACATGTATTCGTTAGTTATACACAGATTCTCAATATTAACCATTCAGAAATAAACTGAATATCGTTGATTCAAGCAAAATTTCACTCTTAGATATCTTCCAAAAAATTTGTATTCCTGTGAAAAAGGCTCCAAACATTTGACTAACGAATGAATGTATAATGTAGTGGAAACGTTGATAAATATCGCAGAGTTCTTTCAGATTACTTGAGAATCCAAAATATTCAAGATATTGAGCTTCTGTATAAGTGACCCGTTCCTTTGTGAACCGTAGACGATATATATTTAGATGGTAGCAAGATAAACAAAATTTTATATTATATAATAAAATATGAAATAAGAACATTGTATAATACATTAAATAGCCTGTTATATATTACAAGTATTATATGAAACATTATATAATTCAACGCTTAGATATATAAAATTCTGCTGCCTTAAGAAACCTTTTATTCTCACGGAGCTTTGGTAAAACTTCTCCAACTGAAAGCTAGACCACCTTTTAGAAATTCAATGTTCAACGCCGCCCAACTGTCGCGAAACATCCTAGATAACATTTCACATTTCACCACGTAAATTGTCGGTATAAAAAGATTGCCGTGAAAGAATGGGGTTATATCCAAGAGTGGAAGTCAAGACAAAGAAACGATCAAATTTATACCGGTCTGTTCACTAGCCAGACGCGTTAAACGTAAAACGTTTTCGCTGATAAAGCACCTATGCGGTTTCCCCCGTACATATCCCTGCGACAGTTGGATTTCCTCAAGTGACGAGTAATTTCGTTTACAAATTATCAAGTTAATCTTTTCGCTAGAAATCGGCACGGTAATCCGCTGGTAATCCGCAGCAACAGGAAGCGATATCACTGCCGAAAGGACCTCGACTGGCGGAAATAGGACATGTTGGGTATCGTCGGGTCTTAACAGATGTCATAAACTAGATTCTTTATGCATCGTGATGTACCTAACTTTCGACATAGCCGATATTCGATAAATAGCAAAGGTCATTTCGAAGAAACCGCGTACAAGTTGCGAATCCGGCTGAACATGTAGTAGAAAGTAAAGCAATTGAAAAATGCAACTGAAAAACGATTTTTCGTTGTAATTAATTTCGTCAATTCAATGTTACGTAATCCGAGGGATATTCTAATATTTATAGAATAATATAATTATATAGATAATAAATAATTCTCTACATAATCAACATAATCAAAGAGGCTTTTATCATTTTTCACATTCGTTCTATATCATCTCTGCTAATACAATAGACCATATAATCTGGTCGCTCATATAAGAAATCCTCTTGTTTCTTCCCATCATCGATAAGTTTTCGTTCAGTTAATAGGAGTTTATGTTCCCAAGAGGATCCATGAAAAATTTGCTCTTAAATATCTGCGTAACAATGTTGTAAACTTGCATCGACTGCGAAGCCCGCGAGATCGTCACATATGTAAGCGTGCCACTACTATTTACGTCTTATCATTACGTCTTATTAAATTTACGTCTTAGACGTTGATATAACTGGATTGACGTTCGGCGGTAGTTGAATCAGCACTCAACCAATGTTCAGTTAATCAGGCGCTGCTAAGGTTTCGTTTATATAAATGGGGTTCGTATAAACGGAATTCCACTGTAACTATATCTTTGTAGCACTCATTTACAAAAAGGAGAAGACAAAAATTAATTCGATTTTCGGAATTAAGTCTGGGAAATACAATTCGATTGAAACTGAATTATCATTTCATAAAATATATTTATACGTTTAAATGATAAATTCAAATACGTAGATATTCATGAAATTATCATCGTGTTTAATTAATCACCATTAACGAATCGAAATCAGCTCTGAACAAAACCATAATAAATGATTCATGAAGATGCACATTTACTTGTAATCTTATTATAATAATTATTTAATTCCTTGTTGCATATTTTCCGTTCATTTCATACAGAAAGAACAAATTATTGTTTCCAATGCGGCTCTATATAGATGTATTTCAATATAAAGTAAATTTCTAGTTACTTAGTTATCTGTATCCACATCTGTACAAGAGAATAGCGGTATCAATAGTGAATTACTAACAAGTATACGTGATTATTGCGTGCAAGTTCAAAGGACTTGAGATTTCACCTGTAAACCAAAGTTCTAAAGCTAAGCTAAATGCATATCTACGAGTACAAGACTCGCTGCTTAGAATTTATGACTGGTTACACTGGTCGTAATTAATCGTGAGGAATATTAAGCGCGGCATGTATAGAAGTCGCAGGAGAAAGGGTAAAATAATAGTTGAACGAATGATATAGTAAAACCTTGCCATACGTTGCTATCGTAGACGGACTTAATGGAAAAATGGTGTCATCCGTACGGACGATACACGCAAACGATATGGCGCTAATATTGAATCGTTACTTTTCATTTTCTTAGTTATCTGCATCATCACGCTGGCATTCTTTGTACATTTAATTATTGCTACATTTCATCGAATACCGTAGGCAAACTTGTAGCTGAAACAATAAGAGAACATTATAGGAAATATCTCTTTATTATGGTGTTAAGTAGAATTAATTTATATTGTTCATACCTGACAAGGAGAAATTTTTCGTATCATATTCGTCGTATCTTTATGCTATTGATAGTTGCATGTCCTCTGTACATTAGTTTTCCAGCTTTTGAAACAAAATTTACATTTATAATTTGTTGATTAATAACGGATAAATAACTATAAGTATCGGTTGCTGTCATTAAAATTTGTCATAAATTTCTATCAGAGTGTTGGGATTAATACGAGCGGCGGTGTACGTCAGATACAAAATGGAAGTTCACATTTATTCCATATCGCCGATCACTATGACCTAATTCGATTACGAGGGCCTTGTATCTTTTCATTTATTCAAATGACATGACGCCTCCAGTTCAACCATCTACTCGTGTGTTTTTGCGATCATATCCAGGGAGAAGGACGTTAACTATGCGGTTCCTGAATTCGATATAATCAAGAGATAATTAAACCGAATTACGATGAAATTCCCGTACATAGGGAAAATACTCTGGTCGATAAAGCGTTTACGTCGATGAGATGCTTTGTTCGAATACCAACATGGTGCAGCTTGCAAAATACTTTATAGGATATATTCGTGAGCAGAAATGGAAAGCCACAACTAGCTGGTAAAATAAATGCCGTTAATGCTCTTTATTACAACACGTACGCTTGCTGAACGGGTGCAACAATACGCGTTTCATCTGCTTTATTAGCCATTACAACGTGATACCGATGTTCAATTGGAAAGAAAACGACGATGATCGAAATGAACAACAACGATAATTGATGTGTAATGCAATGTAACACAGGTTTATCACACGATTTGTCATTTTTATGGTAGATTTACGTTTCCTCTTGGGATGGAATTCGTTTGTACTCGCTGTTGTTTGTCATAAGCGAACAATTGGCGGTCGTTACGTTGTCGATTCGAGATGGTAGAGGAAGGCAGATCCAAAAAATTGTCGATTTTGAGGTATTCGCGAAGATCAAGTCTAGAAGTAGGCCATTTTCTAAGGTGAGAAATAAAGAGAAATAAAATTATACTGTTTGAAAGGGAGATTGTCACAACGTAACATCTGTTTTAATTCTTCTTTTAATAGTAAGCAATACGCATAAACATTATCTTATCAGAGATCCTCAAAATTGCAAAGATCATTGGTTCAATTATAAAACAAAATGTTAAAGAACGTCCTCGAATAATTTTTTATTTCAAATTTATTTTAAATCGTTTTCTTAAAAATCGTATTGTTTTTACTATTAGTTATGTCACTGTTCTAACAAAAAAATAATGTAGATATTTATTGCGGACTAAGGAAATACAAATTGTTCGTGTTATGTTTCATTTTCTATAAAGAATTTAGAACATTTTTTTTTTTATCAAAGATTACGGGATAATTGAGTTCTGAATGACGTTAAAATACAAAAGCGAAAATTTTAGAATTTGCAGATCACCGGTTTGTACTGCTTGATCCATAGTTCGTATTATTTGAGATTCAAAGTGTCAATTAGTGACATTGATGGATTTCAAAGGTATGCTAATAAATGAAGGAAAAATGGAACTGTGCCAACATTTAGCAGTGCAAAATCAATGTTTGAACAGTACTTCAAAGACGGTGTACTGTATAGTAGCTCAATACTGACACAACAGAAAATTTATGGCCTTCTCGAAATTGATATTTATCCGCTGACAAATGAAATTCGGAAGAGAATGAAACGTGTCTGAGTTTGGTCAAACGTCCCTACGAAGTATTCAAAGTATGTTTTAAATAAACTCGACATTATTAGTTGACTTCATACGAACTATTTTATTATCTCTAAATATTGCTCGAGAATATATAAATGTACTTTGAAATTTTAAATTAACATACAATAATACATATTTGCAACATTAAGCATGAAACTGTTATGGTATGTTACTATTATTATTGTTGCAATTTAACCATAATAGCAAAACTTCGTAAATTTATTTATTGGAAGAAGCAGTTACAAGTACATTAAGAAGGAAGTAAACCGCGTAACTTTTTATTTAAGTAACACTGAGTAGTCAGAGAAATAAAAACAGTAATATGACTACTTTGCTTTTCTTAACGTCTACCGTGCTAATTTGAAGTAAGCTTACTTCTCTACACGGCATTTAAAATGCATCGTAGCATCGCTACGAACAAGATAGCTTACGCACGCATTACATTCATATTTTTCTAATACAAGAAACATTATGCTTAATGTTTCTCCTGAATATCATACGATGAACGAATTTCGTTCATCCGCATAGACAACAAAGTATATGGACAGCCGTATAATAAATCTGGTACGACAGCGTTCGCCCTGTGCTAATGACAAAACAAAATACAACGCTAACGCGATTTAAACCATCGAGAAACATTTGGAAAATGAATGGGCTGAAAAACATGGAATCGTCGTCGATGCCGTGCAATTTTCCACGTGTATATAAATATTACCGACATAAAGATAAACGCGGCCGAACTGTGATATAATATTTATATCGGTTTTCGTCGATCCCGTCCAATGAATATTTCATTTCGCTGTCTGTCGAAAATTATAAGTCGATAATCGGATCAACGTGGCCGGATAGGTGAACGCGGCTTCACAATCGTGCCGGGACAGGCCAGCTGTTTCGCAGGCCGAGAGCTCGTTTTGAAAGTTCGCCCTTAACAAATGCGAAAAATAATACTACAACGACGACGACGACGCGCGCAGAGAGTTGTTTCGTTATCCAAAGTTTAGTATACCTGGTTGGTACACCTTTCGGGAGTTCCGGCAGACTAGTTGCAGCAGATGCGAGGAAAGAACATGAACAAGTAATGTTACGCGAGGAAACTGCGGTGCAGAAAGAGGCAAGGATAAGGAATACCAAGGCTAGGAATAAGTAAGTAAGCGAGTGACTATGTAAGTAAGGAAGTAAGTCTGGCGGGATAAGTAAGTTAGGATAGGACGGAGGAGTGCCCAAGACGGCCGGTACGCTAACGTCGGGCCCGCAGTGTGTCTGCAGCAATTTGCAACTTTTAATAGTTAGTCCGGGTTGCGAGGTCGTCTGCCGGCCCAGAGCCCCGTTCTTTTATGGTTTATACACCGGCAAAGGAGGAAGTTTATATGCCGTAGTTTTGCACGGTTAATGCGCGCGCGACTCATGCCCACCTCTAACGGTGTGTCATATTTATGTGTCAACGGGTTGTCCCACGAGATCTGCTCTAGTCGATCAACGAGAGATTTTTTAACTTGCACTTGGAAGGTTCATGGTAAACACACAGATAGATATTGATAATTAAGGGACTGTATTCTATCTTTGTTAATGACACAATATTGATATACGTGCGACGATATACGACGTATTGTTAAAATAGTTTCATTCAGGTCGCGAAGCCGCTCATACAACAAACAGTTATAATTTTATTATTTGTCAACATGAATTTATTGAACAAATTACATATTGTGTTCAAAGTTTTGACTGAAGTTTGAAGGGAAAGATTCTAATATAATTTTATTATATTATACGGTATACCTTACATATAAAGAAACAATAAATGTATGATATATTGATTCAAGTAATAACTGCCAGTGGTATGAAGCAATTCATTGCTAACTTTACGCACAGCTGCTTCGAGTAAAACATTTCCTATCTCGGTTTCAGCAACTTAAATACAAGCTCGACCGAGTTCACGAAATAATATCAAAAGGTAGAAATAGCGAGCTCAAGATTTTTGAATCGCGTTTTCTTCTACAGCAAGCAAGTACAATCCAGCACAGGCGACTATCGAACCGGTTGGCAAAGCGTAGCATACTCGATCGCAGAAATACCAGGGTTCGACATGGTACTTTAATGCGAGGCTTAGGCCGCGATAGAGAACCGATTACATATTGCGGACGCGAAGGTTGAGTTAGTGAGCACGGGCATCGGCAGGAAGTCGGGCAGAAATTGCAAGCTGCTGCACTTTTGACCTTAACTGGCCAGTCGACTGTCGGTCAGATATTTATTGTCCTATTATCGTGATTGATACGCGGCTGGCTGGCCACGGGCTACTATCTTACATAAGTATATTTAATGGTGGAAGGTCGTTTCGGACTTTCACATGACGAAGGGAGGCTGCTTCTTCCGTTGTCGTCCGACATTACGGTCGGTTGCAGCCATCCCAACTCTCCTACCTCCCCTACAAGCTTGCTTGTACGTTTTCTTACTTATATCTTCTTATTTTCCAACCACATGGCGCCATTAGTCGCCGCGGCACCACCGACGTTTCTCGCCTGCCCCGGTAATAAGTCACGGAAATGCTATCGTAAGGAATTTACGAGACACGGGGTTACTTTCCTCGCGATGTCGTGCAACCACATACTTTCTGTCTCTCTTGGCTACATCTTCTGACGATTCTTCTTACCGGCTCTGTCACAGATTTTATCCTGACTATCGACACCAACACTATCGTTCGTAAGTATTTAGACATTTCCACGTTATCGCTAGCATGTGAAGTATATCGGTCAAGTATCAAGTGAAACGCTTAAATCTAATTTTCTGTGGCTTCTGATCTTAGCTAGGGTTATTACACAGGTTGGTTAACAAGAGTTTCGATTAAAATCGCTCTATGTATAATTATTAGCAGATATTCATGAAAGTATATATTAATTAGCATAAATAAAATGGTAAAACAGTACGATCGCTAAATATTGTTAGGACTCTTAGAATGAAGGAAATATGCATTTCTTCAGTTATATTAGGAAATTTATATAAATTCTGCGAAGTATCAGTCCTACGCCATAGACGAATAAGAACGAAGTTTCGACTTAAATTTAACAAAGTATTTGATCGTTACAGCAAGAAGTAGAGAAACATTCTTCTATCATAATTCTGAAAATATAACAAACATATCAGTTTTTCGATTGAATTCCAACCAGATGCGCAAATACTTTCGATAGTGTACATCGTGAAAAACGTCGTAACAGAATAATAGCGAAACTAATAATAATATTAAATAGAATGCAGATGATACTTTCCTTTGGAATTTGCATTACTGCATTCTAAACAGAAACTACACCGATAACCAAACTGTATTACTTCAGTCACCACTTCTAATTGAATTTCTTATGCTAATAAAGACCAAGTTTCTAGTATTTGTATATCGCGTGAGAATGGCTGACGAATTTCTTTCCTTCGGCCGATTCTAACTCTGTACGAGGCACAGGCGTATAAATTTCACAATTTTCTCCTTGATTCTCAAGATAGACCAGTTGCAAATGATAGCGGCCTTTTCTGTTTTAAGCTGGTGACCTAAATTATTCTAAGTCAGTGAGTTATTGACTATAGGGTAAAAAAATTTCTGCTAACTAAGCACGAACGATCCTTCCTCATAATATATTTTACTACGTCAATAAAGCGTTTCATAGTGTAATGCGTCATATAAATTTTTGCAGCGTTCAGCTCGAGCTTTAAAGAAACCGTGTGTTCAGGTTCTTCGAATGTACATACGATTTTTATCGGATATTCTTTATTTCGCCCACAAACATGCTGCGATTGTATCTCTTTCGACGAATGATTGTATCTGCAGCCAATATCACACAGTTCAGCTAATGCGTTCATCATGATATTAGTAAATATGATAAACAAATTTTATTCTTATAAAACATTTATCTCGTGAATTTTTTGAACATGTAAATATACAACGAGAATGAAAATATTTTGCCCGTTTCTTTATATTTTTGTCAACTATTTAAAAGGAGCTATATAGTTTCTGCAATTTTATTACCTGATTTCTATATTATTTCATGAACGTCATTACGATTTCTTTTAAATTAAACGAATATCGCAAATATCGGAATCGTTATATTAAATATAAGGGCCAGAATTGAAAAACACGATAAGTCGCATTTTCTGTCTTTCCATGATCCCGTTATTCATTCAAACCATTTACTCGTCGATAGTGTACGCCGGGCAAACCTCCATTCGTGTTAAAGAGGTTGAGGAAACTGGTTGGAGATGTCAGGTAACGCACAAGCGCACACACTTCTCCTCTAACATCGATGTCGATCCACGTGTACACCTTACCGCAGTTTAAGCGATTCTCGACGAAGGAGAACGAGAAAAGTGAAAAGAAAAGGAAGCGTTAGTAGTCTACGACTTCTGAAAACCTTTAACACATTGGCTGCTGCCTCTAAATAAAGGAAATTTCCTTTGCGAATGACCATCTCTGCGTTTTTTTACTCAAATTACTTCACTGTTTCCCTGAAATCGATAGAAAGTGTTTTGTAGTTAAAAACATTCTGCGCTTCTTTCAGTCATATTCAGAAAGTACGAATAATCCTCATTGATATGTCTTTGACTTTCCGTTTCAATTTCTTGTTAAGGATTTTCTCGAAACGTTAACAAACGCGGTGTTGATTAAAAACGAGATTCGAAGATATTCTAGGACTATTCTAGGACGAAGAATAAAGTGAACTTGATTGCACGGTTCACAAGCAACTAAAAACAGTTTCTAACAGTTCTGTTTACCACGAAACTTCTCTTTGTTAACTTCGCCAACGCGAATTCTTGTTTGTTTCGTACACATCGCCAAGTCCACGCGAATTTAAGAATTACGACAAAGCTTCGTATTTTATAGGAAAGTATGCGAAGCTCCGTTACAACGATGTAGTCTTTCGTGCGATATGCTGGTAGCAGCGGTTGGTAGGGACAGTGATTGTATACAAGCTATGGTGGTGTGCGGGGCAGTTCGTCCAGAACCGGAGGAATACTTCGCCCTACCGCACTAACCTATGATATATGATTATGCTGCATGCCCTCCGTTCGTATCTTATTATGTATTACCAAGGGTGTACACAACTACGTGGCTATTCAGCTGGGCCTGCATATCTCCAGCAACGAAATGGCTCGGTCTGTTCTCTCGCTATAGATTGGACGTTTTATCAAACAGGCTTGGACAGAAAAATTCACGAGCAATCGTACTGTCCGCCGGTCGATCGAATGGGTCAGTGAGATTCACTGGGGCGATATTCGATTTTCACACGCCATACGAATTTACGTTCGTAGTCAGGTATCCTCCAAACCAATTGCAAACACTCGTAATAACAGCGATCATTTCGCGATGATAGATTCGTGGTACTATAATGAAGCGATTTATGTGTTTATTGACACTGACGCGACGAGGTTCGGCACAAAAATCAAAATTCATTGGCCACGTTCGCACGTTCACTGGTAAGTAAAGTTCGCATATTTTCAGGCTACGTGTTCACATAATGTGACAAATTCTCGTTGTCTTTCGTTGCTCGATGCATAAATTTTATTTCAATGTGACAAATTTTAATGCGCTAATTTTATATTTCTATAGATCGTAGGTAAACACTTTTTAATTATTTCATATATATTCATCAATATATTTGTTCTATATACCAGCCGATTGATAATTAATCAGCTGTTCGAGGAAAGACCTTTAGCACAAAATTGTGAGTTGAATGTTTCTTATGGGTGAAATTGAAATTAAAAATATCAACGAAAATATACTCGTATATATCCTAGCTTTAATAGAAATATGCCTACACATTGTTCGAAACGTTTGAACAATGATGAAATTTGTTAAAGTATAGTACACGATTCAATTCGTAAAAGGTGAAATGAAAAAAGGTAAGAAATAAAATAATCATCATTAATTCTTCACGTTAATAAAAATATTAGTGTTATTTCTGTGAAGCACACATGAAAAGACATGTCAATTGTTAATTCATATATATATAAATTTTTCATTCAGCTCTTGTAATAATTTCGAATATCACATTTTTAAGTATTCTATCGTAACTGAAATGTCCAATTTTATGCATATTTTACGCACTACGGTCAATGAAGAGTAAATATATTCGTTTTATACGATAGTTATTAATCTGTACATTTAACAATTACATTCTAATAAAAAGAAAGGGAGTCTGTAAAATAGTCCGTAAATGAATAGTTACTTAGGTTACAATTTCTTTATTATTTTGCCTGTCTATCACAAAATCCATTTAAAGGGTCAGAAACGATCCCTGATTAATATTATAAGCAAGTAGTGAGTCGAATTTGTATCCCGTGTGCCTCGTTTCAACCATTTCTTCAATAATATATCGATCCTCATAAATCGTTTCTTGCAGAGTATCATCGTACGCACGTTGAACGTCTGTCTACCCTAGCAATTCTGGGAATCGCACTAAAATATGCAAGGAGAGCGAAAACGTTAAATAAAACAGTCATGGACATGGTGCAATTAAGTAAAGCGATTTCAACAAATGTTCCTTCATTTTTCTTTTCTTTTGTTTTTTTCTTCTTTTTATTTATTTTATTCTGTGCGTTCTACCAACGTGAGTTTGCCCGCTACAAGAAATTTAACTTTCTAGCGATTTAAAATTCTATACAGTTACAGAGCGTGTCGCAAAAGAGAATGCGTAGGTTTTGGGGCAGCAATGAAATTTTCCCTTTTATGAAAAGCGAAGATGAAAGTTTATGACGAAAAACTAAATTCCAAGCAAAAGCGGAACGGGAGAGGGGTGGGAGAACCAATTGCGAAATTTGAATATTCTATTCGGCGCAATGTTCTACGTAAAATGATGCAGCCGAAATGGAGTTGACCTAAAAAGTAAATCACAAGTGAAGAAACTGGTTTATGTAAATCGTTCTTCAATCGTTTTACCGATCGGAACCACGGTGATACACCATGGTACATTTGAAAATACGCGGAAGCTACGAGAAGAGACGAACATAGAAACAAAAGCGACAAACGATCGTGTTGCTCGAAAATTTGTAATAAATGGATAAATGAGAAATTGGAATATTCTTCTGTGATGTTCACTTTATTCCTCGCACAGCTCTAGAAAGAAAATTACGCTGGACTATAAATTAAAACTGAAACTGTAGAAAATAAAGTCTTTATAAATCCAGATTAAAATTAATCCAGATACATGGAATTCAGTTGTGCGGTCCAGCTGCAAATTCTAACATAGAAATATTGAAGAAATTCCGGTCAAAAACGTGAGGAGTAATAGTAAGCGCCACATAGTTCGTTTCAAGCAATATGATAAGGAAAGATTTGTAAATATTAACAATGAAACAGAAATAGCCAATTTCGAAGGAGGATTTATTAAAAGATTTAATAATCGCTCCAATCAGCAGGAAATCTGTCGGGTGAGACAGATATCAGAACGTTAAAACGCAGCAACCTTTGGACTTCAATGGATTTATGTATCAAGCTGCACAACTGCCAAACGTTATGTTAAATTTCCAGATACAGCGAATGATTGTACGAGCACCTATCTAATATTATTACATTTAGAAGATTCGCTTATTGTCCATAGATGGACTATAAATAAACTTAACGGAAGAAAAGATAAAGAAAATAAAAATTAGAAAATTATGTTTCCAATTCGAACACACGAATTTCATTCGACGACGAGAAGACAAAGAGAAACCTTGTACCTACCGAATTTTTAATGATATTCTTGCCATCGATTCTCGAAAAGATTCTTGAATCTCCGCCGTGAAGAAGCAAGTATGAAGAGGCGAGAATAGAAAAATTGGCAAACACGAGTGAATTATGAGCTTGTGCTTGGGTGTTCAAAACGCGACATAGTTTCCAGTAAATTTAATTAACAAAAAGGAACGTGCAACAGTTAGTTCGTGTGGCTCAAAAGAGAGTCAAATGAGAGGCGGGACAAAAGGCGGCGGAGCCAGCTGAAAAACAGGAAACGGCTAAGAGAATGCGACTGAATGTATGATGTATATACTGGTCTGAAGTGCAGCCCTTCTTTCTTTTAGTGAATTTTTAGCGTTGCACCGTCGGTGAGCCGCGTGAAACGCAGTTTGGCCATAGTTGAGACAGCAGCACGGCGACTAGCGATGCCCTACGCATTCCTCACAGAAAGCACGTATCCGTGCGCTAAGGTTCACCGAGAAAACGCTTTAGATACGAGCCTCTCTTCGTAAGCACCCACCCTATGGAATGCGTTCCCCTTCAAGTGGCTCCTCGTCTCTCGAAACATTCTAAACGCGTGGCCTGCCTCTTCTTTCCCTTGTGGACCGACAAGTGCATCCGCACCTCTTCTTATCCACGTCAAACATGTTTACTAATTTCGATGGATGATGACACCGATAGCTGTAATATTAATTTTGTTTGCTGATTTTGCAATCGAGAAGCTTTTATGAATGTGAACGATTTTCGAAATACTGCATTTTCTATTATCGGATTTTTGCGATCTACAAACCTAAATCTGTATATGCTTATGAATGGTCAATAGAATTTTTGTACAATATTTTGTAATTGTAGAATAGTTTGTTCACGCTTAGTTAAGTTAGTTAATAGTTATGTTCACGCATAAAATCATTCCAATGTATTACGTAATATTACGTATTATTTTAAACGTTAATTACGTTTCCCTTTAAATAAATATAAATAATAGATGGGTAATGGATAATGGATTTGAAAAATGGGTATAATGCTATTATTCTAAAATATATCCAACTTAGTTTCTTCGTTTTCTACCATTGGATTTTACGCGTATATAGATTTTTCTGAAGGGAACGGTAAAAAATATTTAAAAGCAGATATACGATTTTGTTTCTGATTTCGATAATGCCATTTAAAAACTAGGATATTTTGTAGTTTTATTCCTCGTTATTACACGGATATTCGATTTCATTACTTCACTGAACGCTCTCGTACTGTGCGATTATTTTATGTTTTTTAAAGTAACGTAATATTTTTAACAAATCTCACATTCATTCTCAAAAACATCGAGATCCCTTTAAATCTGGATTTTATATATTTTTTACGAGGAAATTTTTAAGCAACAAACCCATCGAAATAAGAGCCAATATAAAAATCTTATGGCTATGTGTATGTGTGTGTAGTATAATATATTTTTCAGTTATACAATAAATATATTGAATCTTCTCTTTAAAATACATTTCATCTATCAACAAAAGAATAAATTTCATCCATTGAAATTTTCCAATATTTTTTTTAAAGAACGATGTTTCAAAAGAAAAATCGTTTATAACATTTCTAGCTTTATCTGGATATTATCCATCATGACAGTACGTATAACGTAGAACGTTACGTTAAACATTAAGCGATGAAGAGTAGGAAACAGATACGATGAATAACTAAGTTGAACAGCCGTAAATAGTTCAGGTAACTCCTGAAACAGGTTCCGATTGAACATAGAAGGTGTATTGTGTTTACAGTGTTTACATGATTTATCCAACGTAGAGTCTTTGTTACATATTTTATCCCTTTAGCTAGATCAACGTTTCATCGCGCAGGTCAGCTACAAACAGCAACTAGAATGCACCCTTTGTCCCAACATAATAAGCACAGAATGATATCTTCATAACATGCAACAAGTATGAGGAAAGGTAAGAAAAATATAATACCGAGATGCAAAATTAGTTATGAAGTCAGAGTTTAATGTATTCGCTACTTGTTACTTAATCCTTTGCACTGTAATTATATTTTTCTAATTCCTTCCCGACTCAACTGAAATACTGATCTTTTTTTCTGATTTTCATATCTCTTAATGTGTCTAAATTGTTTACTGTTCCTTTCAAATATTTATTACTTTATTTACAACATACTTATTCATAAAGTATGTATAATAATAAAACACCAGTATGTAATTTGTTATTATTTATGTTTTCCTAAAGTGTAATATTTTTTCATCTTTCTCATTTTTCTCTGTGTTAAATTTCTCAAAACTATACTTGATATATCTATGGAAATTCAATCAAATCAATTCAAACAAATGGGAAATATTAGACGAATTATTGTAGTCGTTAATTCTGAAAATGAATCTATTGATTAAATGATCCGTCTAGAAAACGCCGGAGATACCTGACTGTGTCTGAACGAGTGTGATCGAAATTATTTCACTAAAGTGAGAAGTATAAAACACGAAGCTTTCGCCTGCATTTACATCTAATCTCAAAGCGATTTTTAAACAGTTCTATTTTCTGTTTTTATGAACTAAATAAAATATCACATGAGAAAGACACTCGTGAATTCTGCGGGAAAACAGTATCGTCGCGCTAGCAACGATCTTATGGAAACTTAGTAACGACGAATAAGTATCTTCAACAATTTCTGAAACAGAATTACCTGTTATTTAGAAAGTTATAGATGAAACGTATCTAACTGAAGCGTTAATTCCCTATACGAGTAAAAAGTAAAATTACAATCGAGAAGGACGATGGCTAATAATAACAATTTAAAGAAAGCTAATGTCTAGGAAATCGGCCAAGTGGTTTATCGAGCAAAGTGCCGTTCCTAGTTCCTTGGGTATTGCGTCCAATTGAATTTAACAGAGTCTTAATCCTGTCCGCGTGTGTTTCCTCGGAAACGAAGAAAGTAAAGTTTCACATCGACAGGAAGCCTCTGTAATCGATATGAATTTATCGGTGGCCACGTGTCCCCAAGCGGAATTATAGGTCGTTAATACCACATAATTGCACGAACGTAATATGGATGAACGAATAAATGCACTTGATTGTATAATTATAAAGTCCGATAGTTGTTAACCGTATTGCCACACAGTTAAGAGATATTAAGCATCGTTGACGTTATCTGTGTAACTCCTCCACCGATCCCCAGGGAGCGTTAAACCTGTTACGCTGATTATTTTGCGTAATAAAATGCCGAGTACGGTTTAATTGCGAAGCGTATTATGCGCAGTGCGCAACTTCCTGAAATAAACCCGTTGTCATATTAATTTAAAAAGAGACGACCCAAACGTAGTTTGCATTCTGGCAGATTTCGAGTTAATCTTAAAGAATCTGAGCTAAAACCTCTTACTACACCTTTATTTTGATATTTATCTATGTATATCCGAATCGGATGACGAGTAATAGAGTTGTTAATGTATTAGGTTTTAACGTATATAAAATGTTGGATTTTTAACAATTCATACTTTACTGAATCTTATTTCTATTCAGCTTCAATTGATTAAAATCGACACCTAAAATCCACCGAATTATTGAGAGACCTGCTAATTAATGTTTTCCGAGATAAACTGTGGACGTTTTCTGATATAGATAACTTAATTGATACTGTTTTCCAACTAACTAAGTAGTTTAGCAATTACTAACTAATCACTCATCACTAAGTTTAGAACGCATCGTGACATCGTTGCCACTGTATCACGGCGCCTGTACCCTCGGCATAGTTTTCTTCAAGAAGGTATACCGATATCAGTGATAGACAGAACTTCGATACTGATACAAAGTTTCCTTCGCAATTCATGTATCTAAAAACAGTTAATATCTAATCTGTATCTGTATAGAACTTCGCTGTTGTATGTATCTCAACGAAAGGAAATTTCAGGTCAACGCAACGTTACTTCGATGATAGATAAAAATATCGACAGGGGTTAGATTTTGCCATAAAATCTTGGATAAATCCAAGTTTCTTATTCACCTATTTCCTAAGATGTAACTATCGAATATAGGATAAAGATAATCGATAAAAGATGTATAACGAAATATTTTTCACGAAAAAATTCGAGTTGATATCGTTTCTGGAATCGTTTCGAAGCCAATTAGAACCAAAGGATCGACGTTGGAACTGCGAATTAAAGCAGGTAAACTCGAAAATTTCGATGTCTTGTAATAGTTATTCCCGATAAAGGTTCTACATAATCGTTTCAAGAACGAAAATCGGCTTTCGACTCTTTGCTTCATATATTACACAAAGGAATTAAATAGAATCATATTTTTTACAAATTGACAGAGAATCTTAGAAGAGAAGCTGTTGTACGGCAATACTTTTGTTTACAATTTCATAGCAAATTTAACAGGAAATGCATAAAAATTCTATTTCCGAAGGCCTAGAGATTTCTGACGACGTTCACGAACCATAGGGATAACGAGGTAAGACAAAAACAAAGCGAGGCAAGAATTTTAAAATATCCGCGCGTACTTTAACGGTCGTTTAGAGAAAGAAGACAACGGGAAACACTAAGGATGTTGACGGTAGATAACTTCCTTTGTTTCCCCTCTATCGTCTGTTTTCTCTTTCCTCCTTACTCCCTTACTTTGTCGACGATGAGAACGACGACAATGACGACGACAAGAGGAAAAGACACGGTGGCGCGCGTCGAGTTGTCTTTCTTTGACTGGCAGTAGGAGGAACGAAAGGTGGCGGAATACTGGGGAGCTACCGAAGTCGAACGGTGAATACTTCCGTCGATATTTAAATTCCGCATCGAAAGACGACGACGAAAGGAACGAGCGCGACGACAAGAAGGGCGAAAGCGACGCACACAGGTCACGGACGTTGTTTCTCTGACTTTGATCCTTCGAGTAATTACATTCTTTCAGTTTGAAGGCAAACGGAGTGCGTCAGCACGTTTCCGGCATCGCGCCCCCGAAAATCTTTTTCCTTTCCCTCTCGCTTTCCTCAGATTACACCGTTATAAGCTACACAGGCGCGTTCGTTTCTCTAACAGTCACACTTACAAGTTGTGTCTCTACGAAATTTTTTTTTATACGTTAAAACGTAGATATAGACACATAAAAACAAACATTAATTTTCACACATTTCTTCAGCTTGTTAAGAAAAAATAAGTAAAAATTGAAAATAGGAAAGAAATATTGCATGTGATAAATGCTGTCAATGTCATAGATTGTTAGTTTCAATGGAGTAATCTAACCCGAATTTAACAGAATTAATTATTGTCTCTTATGAACAACATTAGCTGAGAATTGAAACATGAAAAATAGCATCTTCCAACTTTTACGAAGAACTAATTATATATTAATACGTTCAGACTACTTTTAGACTTCATGCAACCACGAGTAAAATTCATATGTTGCAAATGGTGCGCCATACATGAATACCTGAAGAAACGAAATTGGAAATGTATAGCATAATAGAGTAACATCATTGTGAAAGAATTACGTAGCAATAAATAATATCGAACTGTATAAGTAAATTGTAAATATCTTGTTTATGTCTTTGATCTTATTGAATTGAATGTTTCAACAGCGGATGGATGAAAATAAATTTATTACGATGAGCACATAACTCGTAATGCTTATATTAGTATCAGTGCCATACGTTTTGCCAGTGAAAACGATATATGAATTTTAACAATAAAAGACAATTTGCACGATACGGTTTCATAATAGTTTATTAGTCGGGAGCATTATTGCTACATCACAAACATTTGCGCATTACAACAGATATTCTGATATTTATATTTACGTCGCAAATTGCCATATCTGATGCAATATTGTGCAAATTAATCAACTCTCATAAATTTGTTGAGAAATCGGAAGCATAGACTAAATTCATTTCAATTAATTAACTGAAACCACGAATCATGTAGTCTAAATATTGAATACACGAGAGCACATAGTTTGTCGTGCGTGTTAGAATAGCTACGTACTGATATAAATTTCGTGAAAAATTATGTGAAATATTTTATGAATAATTTAGCGTAAGTTTACATTTCAAGCAACTGGCTATTTATTTCGAGTACGTTTGTCCGAACTCGAAGATGAAATGGCAACGTGATACAAGAAAATATGAGATGAAAGACATTAGATAAAAAATGAAATCAAGCACAACCACGGCGGAAAGTTTGAGAGCTTTCAGAGAAGCGTCCGGTAAACAAGAAGCCTGGTATGTCCCTAAGGAGTCTCTTTGACATTCTAGGAGGAAGTGCCTTCCACACATTCACCAACTTCTGTCCGCACTGTATGAATTTCATTCACGCCTAGAATGTGTACGAGAGCTATCGTAAATCATTCATAAGGGAATATTTATGACATTCACATTCAAATGATATTGAGAATAGATATACGTAATTGAAAATAATAATTGATTATAAATGGTATTTGTTAGAATTTGTCAATTATGTCAGTTTACATATAAAAGGATGAAAGATAACTATAAACATGATATATAAATTTGATAAAAATTTCAGTTGAATAATCTCATTTTCAAGCTAGTATGAGTTTTACGATATATTTTTGAAGAAACAACGTTAACGATGTCAATGCCTTAAATGTAAATTAAATAACAAATTGAATAATCGATGATAGTTTTATTTTCATATAAAACGTAGCAAACGTAACAAAGATGCTTCTAAATATATCGGTGAATAATGAAAAGAGAAGAAAATTCTCGATTTAAAAATTGTTTCGCGCCTAAACTGCTTCGAAAGTTACTAAATTCTTCGCCAAACGTTATTAATACCAAGAATAATTAATCTGCTCTGTTTCGATTATTTCCAATTATTGAACGTTTCTATTAATTTATAATCGTTTCTAGCCAAAATAAATTACTAAATATACTAAATGTTTAAATACAACGAATAATTCTACACAGATGTAAGTTTAACTGATTTCCCGCAAACTCCGCGGCACGAACTAAAATTTCTTTCGCGAAAACAATGTTCGAAGACGAGACAGAAGGTATCGTCGACGAGCACGAGTATCGAAAATAGCTTTCGTACGATTCAGTCGAACACTTTGATACATAGAAGTCAGACAGTAACGCGCATTTCTCCGCGCGGAGATACGATTTCCTATAATAACGTTACTTTGCCCGGCGCCACGTGCCGCGGTTTCATACATTCGTGTTTAATGCTTCCGTACAATGTTTCCCCGCGCAAGGTGGAGGCGGAGCGTCGGCGATGGCGGCAACTGGCGCGCGTGTTCCTAGCCTCGACCATTCTGCCGGAGGAAAAATTTTCATGGCAAAGTCTACGAGACCGGAGAACGTAGAAGCGCGATGCAGCGTGTGCTGAGAGCATAGAGGAGATGTGGTAGAAGGGAAGAAAGCAAGAGAAGTATCTGGGCAGACTCGCATGAAAGTTTAAACCGATGTTTTACGGTGGCTTTTTGTTTCGCGTGTTTTATTGAGCAGAGAGCGGATATTCACGTCAATCTCGCTCTCTTGCAATCCGCGAGAACCAGTGGAGGCTATACCGATCTCTCTTCTCTCCCTGCGGCTGCTCCAGCTCGTCCCATTGCCCTCTCGCGTTCCTACTACCCCTTTTCTTTTCGTTCTCTGCGTGTTTCTTCTTCTGCTATTCCCTCTGAATCTCTGGCCCTCTACCATTTTTCATAAAACTTTCAGTATAACCGGCTGGCGTAGGTACACGCGAGCGACAGAGGCTTCCGAGCGCCTCCAAGGAAGATTTTATAAGGTTATAGACTAAAGCTGGTATCCTTTTGTAGTTCTGAAAGATTGTTTAACACGCAGGAGAATACGAGATGTCATTTTGATTACGCGCTACAAAGAGAACCCCTCTTTTTCTCCATGAAATATTCCGGATGATAACGGATCAAGCGTATCCTATAGCTTTGAAATAATTCGGATTTTATCGTGTTAAGTAAGTCGTCGTAATATAGTATAAAGTGGTATAGATTCTAGGAGTTTAATATAGAAATGACACAGAAAAATAATAGGATGTGAAATGAACAAAAATGTAGTCGTTAGTGAAACAAATTGTAATTTGTTATTGCAATTGAGGAGCTGGTAGCAATGACATAAAAGAATCTTTTTCTCTCCAATTAAGACGTACAGGAAAGTTACCAATTCTGATTATAATTTTTCTCACAAGGATAAATGTTTCAATATTTATTTCAATATTTGTGATATATTTTGATTAATTATTTATAATCAGGCTTTTGTGTTGCGGGAGTATCCAGTAATCAAGCCAGGCCATCTCATTATCAAAGGCTGGCGAGTGTTTGCCTGCCTATTTATTTAGGAAATTCAACTAAATCTTTCGTCGCATCCGGAACAAAGATGTTGAAAGAACTATTCGATAACCCGAGCCGGAGCGAGCTCTTTGTGCTCGAAACAAAAGAAGTCTATCTCTAATCCCACGGGACGTTTCTTAACTAGAAGAGGCAAATGAAGAAGATAATGTCCCAGGAAGGAACGGCAGCTTCCTTTGGGTTTGACCTACGTGAACGAAAGCCCCTCGGGTCTTTGTCTGCAAAATTAAATGATAAAAACACGTCGTACTTCCGCATCACATGGGCTACGTCCCCGACGCTCTTATTCACCTTATTCCTGTTGCATCGTCCTTTCGCGTGTCTCGTCTCCTTATCCCGTTGTCCTGTTTTAATAAGAGATTTCGCCGAAACACGAGCCTCGTCCTTGCCTTCGTCCTTTGCCAGATACTTTACCATGCACTCTGCATCGTGATATCGCGTCATTTCTTTTACACCGAAAACTGAATAACACTCTCTATTCAGACAAAGGTTCGCGAAATTCTATGCTGGGTAATATTTGCCAAGCTTCCAAAAGAAACATAGCAAACGTGTGTCCGCATTATGTTCGGTACATATTGGCATGAATTTACTAATTTTTTGTGAGCAATCTTTGCAATGTTCGCAAGTTCGTAATGAATATCGTATGGTCGTCGTTGTGGCCTGAATTAGGTAATTTGAGCGAAATAGTACTTACATACCACATGAAATATTCATTAGACTTATGCAGTGGTGGAAACTTTTAGGAGCCGGAGGATTTTAAAAGGTGAAATTCATTTTATAACTATAAAATTTATATCCTCGTTTTGAAGTTACCGAAGTTGTATAGTAACACCTTTTTTAAATTTCACCTTGCAAATTTTGGTAAAGTTAGCGTGAACGGTGTAGCGTAAAACTGCAGAGCACGTTTTAATAACATACAATCTTAGATCAATAAAGCGTATGTTTACGTTCAACGCGAAGCTCAAAATTCGCACACGTACAAGCAATCTGGATTACGTATCTTGCCTATTAAGAATTTTTCAGTTTCCGTATTTTTATTAAAATTTTTTAGGAGACCATATATATGTCCTATATACATACGTTGTATTCGTTAGTGCTTGCATATATTTATAAAATGTCCACTGTTGAAAATTAAAACTTTGACAAACTTTCTATTATGCAGGTAATTATTTACCAGATGTTCGAAACGTTATCGAGGTTAAAGGTGGTTCACTGAAAAATGTTTGAAGCCGGATACAGCGGCTACAAAGTACATGCAGCTATGCATATGCATAGTTCATGGTATGGTAGATAAAACGATTGAGCTCGCGTGTATGCATGTGTGTTGCGATCGTTCCGTGGGGGGACAAAAAATTGAATTTAAGACCGTCGTAAATTTACATTTCGATCAGAATACTTTACCGGAACGCGATAAAAATAAAATCCCTAGTAGTGGTAGTCAAACAGTAAAGCTTTATGCAAACTCGAACGTTCGAGATCATAGAAATGTCCAAAATTCTGACTGGCATACTGCTAGCCGCGTTGATAATATAGAAATAATCGATCGACCGTGTCCCGACTGTGCTCTATGACAAGTATCGTCCTACGATGCTTCGATCATTATTACGTTTGTATACGAAAGAATTAAAAGCTCTCGACTCGGCGAATCGCATGAAACATCAATTTACATGACTTATACGAATAATGGAGACAATCGTGTGTCAACTGCCTATTCCACTCTTTCTCTCCGTTTTTTTTTTTTTTTTGCATTTTTATTCTTTTATTTGTCTCTGAAGTGTTCAGGTTAGTATACTGCTTCATGATCTCTAAAGGTGAGTTAATTATTTGAACGGTAGCTGTAAGTAGACACCTTGTATTTATGCAAGTTCCTATTTCATTGAATAGAAATTAAATTCCTTTTTGACAATGAAAGTTGTAGATAATATTGAGACAAATTTTAATATTGAAGCATCTTATGCATTAAAATGGCGATTGAATGATTTCTTTTACCAATTAACGTGCCGAAATCAAACAGTTTTTCGAACAATGAAACGAGCAATAATATGATAATATCATCGCATGTTGGAAGACTCGCTACAATTCAATGGAAACGCATACGATTGAAACGAAGACAGGTTAATGAAATTGGAAAACGCAAAGGCGATAATAGACGATGTTATTTCTGGACGTCTGACTATGCATGTACATCTTCCACTGCATAGAACATTGTTCTCTGTTCGAACTACTTAGTAGTTTTTCGTTTATTTTTATCGTTGCGCTGGCTGTCTCTACTATCGAATACGCATGTGTTCGTGCCCTCTGACCCCGAAGCTACTATGGCTTTGCGAGCTGTTCTTTTGCATTTAATCAATGCGCTCGGTTAGGTATAAGAGATGTTCAAAGTTGTACGATAAAGAAAATAATGGCAATTGTGCTGTTACTGTGCGAGCATATTGAAACGATAACTGTGCTAATAGAAAAATGTAATAAAGTAACATTGCATCGTGGGTAAGGTATTGAGTACACGCGGTATACGATCCAGTTTCTTTTCAATCTCTTGCATTCTTGTTTTCTATAAAATAACTTCAGAACAAAGCAGTTAACCGGGAATTGCCTGTTCTTGGTCTTTCGCTTATTCTGCCCTTTGCATTTATGCACAGCGAAAATATTATTCGTTTTATTCGTAAAGGAACGTCTGCCGCAGTGAAATTACGCTGTAAAGATAAAAATCGGAGCTTGCTTTATTATACCATTAAATACGGAATACTTTCATTTCGTAACATTTTTTGGCCGAAAAGTAAACACAATTAGAGAAAATCATATTCCTTTATTGATGCAGCAAATAAACAGCGCGAACGTGAGTGAATTTATCTCCATATTCTACCTTTGGATTATCGATTTACAAACATTGTTTTGTTTTAACGAAAATTGACTGTGTCAAAGAGTTTATGTAGTATTGATTAAATAAATAAACAAAAGCAAGAGATTACAGTCAGATTTTCCACGTTTCAGAGCGAAACAGCTTTAAAATTCAGTACGTTATCAAAGTTATCTCTCTATTTGGTTTTAGGACTAAACATGTATTTTTCCGCCTTCTTCGTAATTTGAAAATTATTGCTTACTGTGATATCAAAATATTGGAGATATCAACAAATATTGTTTGTGTCAACGACTATATCTTTATCTGGATCCAAGAGAACCTTTTCATCTTCAAATTGTTTTCTGTTGAACTATTCCTTTTCGATCCTAAAGCGACACTAAAATTAAAAAATTAACAAAGATGTACCTATCATGTGTTTCTTCCATGATCTTGAAACATAAGGTATCTATGAAAGTTAATAAAACATAAAATACAACGAAACTGTTATTTATATATTTTAACCTGTACACAAAGTAAGATACGAAGATCAAAATACATACCGAGGAGTAAAGCTTTTAGTAGACAGGATAACGATATTTTATGGTGAATAGTAGTTTACTGGCAACTATGTTTCGCTTTTATAGAAAATTTAAAATCTTAACAGCATTAAGGTACATCTTCTCGACGGACGGATTTAAATGTTAATTTACACGACAGTTTCCAGCAGAAGGTTGTGAAATGTTTGCTTACTCTACTGTAACGAATGCGTCTTCTGCTAATGAAATCACTCATAAAAGAAGCGAACATAAATAACGTCCATGAAATTGGATGCTTCGCGGTGTAATCAGAGTTACGGAAAATTCAGCCAGCAAAAAGAGGCAAGGGCATGTCGGAAGGTCGGTTATTTCCTGAAAGTATCCCATCTGTAAAGCGAATTTTGTAACGTATTGGCAGTATTCTTTCTGTCTATTGACGAAAAGTAATTTGTCGGTCCGTTCTTCCGTGACAATTCGAAAAATTAATTCCCCCGCTCCGTTGAAGCAATACATTTTTCAATCGTTGTTCAGTACGTAAGAAATTCTTCTTAAATGCTCTTCACTAAACAATGTCGGTTAATCGAAAAGCAGTTTCATAAAAAGAAGAATATGGCTAATATATAAGATTGAAAACGATGGAAAATACTTAAGAGTACAATATTAGATTAATATAATAAGCAATACCATATTGCTTATTATAATCGTATAATCTATTATTTTAAAATACAGCGCTATTCTAATCATCGATGAAATTTGAAATACACACTTTTACCGAATTAGAACGTTTTCGTTCTTTAGCATTTATCATTTCAGATCTGCCACCTTGGCTAACAAAAAGTCATTTGGAAAATAAGCTTATAGAACGCGAGATTTAGAAAATTCCAAAGTTATATTTCTTAATGGTTGATGCTTTTGATTTTCTCTTGTTGTAAGGAATAATCAAGAATTATGTTGTTCTTTATTTTCTGCTCAGGATTTCCTATTATATTCAAAGGTTTTAGCATTTTAGATTACTAATAATTAATAAGTATTGTTATTGTTTCGCGTTCTTATTCTTTTAATTACATTTTTATCTTTGTTCTACGTTTTTCAAATTCTTTCTTTTTTTCTACAAACGTAAGAGGACTACGAAAGTCAAAAGAGTTCTGTAAAAGATTACTTATACTAAATATACTCAATGGCAGGATAGAAAAGGTACAGTATCGAATAAAATGAATTTGCTTTGTCGTTCGTCGGTTTGTCGTATGATTTAAATCCTTTGAATACTCGTTGCCGAAATATTTGTTTCACGTACTAGTCCGTTGTCTAGACGTTTGCACACGTGTTCAAAGCGAATGTCTATTCCGATAATTTTCTGCTATTTTATGAGAGATTCTTGCACATAAATTTTATACGTTCATCCGTGGAGCATGAGGACAGAATTATGAGCATCGCATGCATTATTACATGGAACGACTCCGCGTAGGCAAGTACGTGCCTATCTCCAGGGAAGTTTCGCCCAAAAAAAATATCGTGAAAGTTATTGCATTCGATTTTCTCCTGTCTAGAGGCTTTGATGTATTTCCACCAAGTTCATGATCGATTGCTGTGTAATCACAATCATCGATGCATTATTTAAATCCAGGTACGCAGATGTTTCTTTAAAATACCGACAATGTATTATATCGACACGTAATTTATAACTTTTTCGTTATTAATTGTTATTAGTACTACTGTGTTTTATACCGTTGAATTCACTGCGAGGTTATAGATATTTATTATCTGTATGTGAAATAAAACATCGCTGAAATTGAAAATTATGGAAATGTCTGTAGTAATCTGAATGATAAAGTTTGTTCGCTATCTTGAAAAACGTGAATGGATATACAAGTGTTTTTGATATTTCAATTAATTGTAAGGACTGTATTCATATATCAGAGGGAAAGTGACTGCAGATTTTAATTAATTCGAATCGATATTATACCTCTTTTGAAGACAAAGATTCATTATTTTCTGCAGTTTCTTACAGAAAATTTCCTTTTACGTCGATTTCTATTATTCGTTTAATGAAATCAATATAAAACATTCCATTTTGTGAAAATTGCCTTATCTGGTAAATATTATTTTACTATTTTATTCTTATGTTATTTTACTATTTTACTTTTAAATTAATTTAACAATTCTCGCTCCGTACTAGAAAATATATAGAAAGCTACTTACTTATATTTAATAATAAAATACTTATTTTATACTTTTGAAATTGTATTATTATGAATTAATTAACGGACTTGCATAGATTTCCAAGCAAATAATAATCATTCGAGATTTCAGTTCATGCGTGCTTTAAATAATAAAAAAAACGAACCTGAAAAGGCCATAAGACGTGTAATAATTACGATCATAGTCTGTAACACAGTGTGGTTACAAAAAATCCACGCGTAACATGTAACTGGTCGTATTATTTCCATTGACTCGTAGCAACGAGTTCATCGTCGAGTATCGAATGAACGTGGAAAAAGCAAGCAGAAACGACGAGAGAGTAGACAAGGGATGAAAACAGAACGTAAAACGACGCAACGAAAGGAAAGCAACGAATGAACGAAGGATGGGCAACAACGTGGCAAAACGGATCAATGGGAAAAGCGAAAGAAGAAAGGGGGTGCAGCACGTGCCGTAGAAACAAAGGTCTTTTAGCGTGCATCGAGGTCTCACGCTTGTTCACGCTTACGCACGCCAATAACAAAAGTTTCGACCGAGCAGCGTGACAACGCGGTAGCGCGTTTTTCCGACGATTTACCGATTGGTCCACCTTGGAGGCTGCGCATCCGGGCAAGTTTGATATTGGCCAGCGCGCCGGAAGACAAGCGAACCCTTGTGCCTTGCCATTGGCAAGGGGCGGAGCCAGCTAAAGCTTTCACGAAAGCTCTTTCTCCCTCTCTGTCTGAACCTGTTCCTCACCTGTGCCGTTTCGTTCATTCCCTCTCCCTGTCCACGCTCGTTCGTTTTCCACCTCCTTGCAACCTTGTGCGTTCCACCACAACGAAAGCTGGCTGCCGGCGATGCACGAAAGCCTTCGCGCAATTTGGGTCACAATACCTGCCAGTTTTCTCTCTGTTGCCGAAGATTTCGCAGGCCGAGAATCAGCAAGCAACCAACCTAATCCCCCACCCGTTGTCGTGTGCACCACCTCACATGCCACGACTCATCGAATAGCTGCCTCGACCAATCGTTCCTCTCCGCCTCTTTGTATACAACCAACAAAATCCGTCACGACGAGGACTTATGAGCAGGCGTATAACCATCGCTATAACGAAGAAACACATACGTTGCTCCATTGGACCGTCATAAACTGCACCGTTGCTTCATAATTTTTTTCTCTTTTATACTTCGACAGATATCCGGTATTATCGGATGTCCGGTCGCCGTTGATCTCCATTGGCAATAATAGCTCGATACGGTATTGCGTAATTATAGATGGACGATGATATCGTCAGATGGAGAGAATCGGTTTAGATGCATAAGGGAAAAAGAAGAAGCGGAGAAGAGGATGGGAAAGGGGAGAATCAGAGATTCGTGGCAAGCTGGGAGCTAGTAGGTTGTACCGGAGGTTCTTAATAAATATATTAGCAACCCTGCTACTCCGAAACAAGCTCGCCTCATTTTCTCCTGGGGGTGAGATTTTAGCTTCCGACACCGCAAAGTATGCTTAAGATAATCAAGCTTGTCAATAATGTAAGGTAGCTACCAGCGGGTAAACAAGTAGCCGGGCGAATGCCCTGTGTAATCTTGCCTACATTTTGGACATTCTTTTGCCCGAAATTCCTTACACTTCTTATTCTATCAGCAGGCTATATCGCCTTCGCCGTTGCTTCTCCCTTTCTGTACTATTGCATGTACAATACAATTTAGTTGTCGTTTGGAAAGAGAATATGTAAGAATGTTAAACCGAGGAAGATGTTAGAGAGAAAAGTAATCATGATAGATAAAAAGTATATATTTTTTAATTACTTGATGTCAAATGTAATGAAGTTTTCAAATCGTAAATGGACGATCATCTCTGGACGTCGAAGACATATATCGTTTGACTGTTTTCTTCGTGCTTGGGGTAACATTGATAAAATATCAAAATAAACTAGTTGCTGTCTTACTTTGAATAAATTTATTGTATATTCTATAGAGGATCTTATTATCGAAGCTGAATTTAAGAATCGATTTAAATATTAACTTTATATATTTTTTAAATAATTTAAAATCAACTGATCGTATTACCAGAAGTTTTATTTCTAAACTTGACACGTCGATTTGTGATTTTAATTTATTGAATTCCTCGCAAGAGCCGACACCAGTAAATGAAAACAATTTACTCGTCAGAAAGAACTGTGATCTATCAGGAGCTGTAAATGTATACTTGCAGCGAGTTCGAATATTGGGCTACTGTTAAAAAATGGATCGTTAGTACTTCATTAAAGATCCAAAAATGGCAGACTCCCAGGGAAGAAGACAATGGTAGACGTTCGACGTGGAGAAGAAGTTTGACTACAGCATGACCTCGATTTTATGTGGAAGAAAAATAGCGTTCCCAAACCTAATCGTCGATTCAAGAATTCTATTCGTCCCTTTGGTCTAATCTCCAGAAGGTATTTCCCTCTGTTTCCCTTAATTCCACATCGCTGTCGCAGTTGCTTCCTTCCTTCGTGGTCGTGGAGGAATGGGGGGCGAGCAGCTTAATTTTGATTCACCGGCAATTCGTGTACGGGCTGGTTTCGTCGGGCGCATATTTTATTCACCGGCGCGGAGAACTTTTGTCGTGGCCTCTAAATTTCGTTCCGGCCCAGCAGAGAGAAGCGAGAAAGATGTACGGGTCGACGTTGTCGACGACGGGTCGCTCATTAATTTCTAATGAAAGAGCAGCGGCCGGTGTCGTACCGCAAACGACGCTAATAAACCGTCGTGTTGTAGTTTCTAAATCAAGCTAATCAAATTCCGCGCACGTGGCGGGTTTATCGAAGGAAAAAGTTTCACAGGGATAAGGATGGCACGCGGTTTCTTTGGCTCGTTAAATATGCTATAAAAGTAACGAAGAAGTCCATTCTGCCGTATGACCTGTGGATACGAAGTTTCAAGTAGTTCGGAAGTCAGCTACGGAAGAAACGAATCGAGACTTCGTTACCGCTGAGAATAACCGAGTTCCCCGGTCGAATTAATTTAGACGAGCAGGAATTATTTAAATCAATTATAAAACTGGTTTTTTCTCGATTAGTCGGCTAATTTAGTTTACATAAAGAACGTTGACGATCGTTCAATTAAGCGTTGAACAAGCGAGCGAGCATGGGCGAAACAGAATCTTCTTGTCTCAACAGCTAAGAATAATAATTCTATAAATCATTTTCGTTCAAAGTGTATTTTTCGTTAAAAAGCTGTTCTTTTTTTTCGACTAGTCGACTAATTTAATTTACATAAGAAACATTCATACGCTCGTTCAATTAAACGACGAACGCGTCAGCATGGATGAAAGAGAATCTTCTTGTTTGAGCAGGTAGCTTTTATCATTCTTTCTTTCTTTTTTCTTTTTTTTTAATTCGAAGTATAAATCCTTGGTTAACTTCGAATTTTCTCCATATTTCAGAAGAATCAGATATAACGTGTTTTTTTAATTTTTAAATGTAGAGAATGTAGATTTTATATGGTACAATTCCATCTATTATCGACATAATAGTAAATATCTTGAAGTGACCGTTCGGGTGAGTATTGTTAACTTACTCCGTGAAATGTTTATTTTACCGTTCGGAAAAATTGCTTCCTGTTCGTTTGACTAAACGTTTGTATTCACAACTGCGAACATTCTTTGTTATCCGCGTATGGATCGATAACTTCCCAGTTTCGTATGTTATATGAAAAGAGCTTTGAAAATTGAAGGTTGTGAAAAGCTTTTAATACTTTTTAGTACTATTTTAATTTACTTTCATTACGCTACCGGTGTATATAAAATTGTTATTGTTCCATTGCCAAGCTTCCAGTTTTATAAATTTTACGTCAGATATGGTGCACATATTACTAAAATTTCAATAATGAACTAAAACTTCAAATTCATGGGAAGTATCTTTAATCCATTAAAAGTCAATTACGTTACGATCATTCTTTGTCAATTAACATTGTTACACTTTCTTTTTTTTTATCGCTATTTCTTCTTCCATCCAGATCTTATTCTTTTTTATAATTATAAAAAAGATGTAATTATTTATAGTACTATAATAATAAAATTATTTATACTACTATGATCTTTCTGCCCAATCATGAAGATGAAAAATTAGTTGTCGAATAAAGGTTACCACCATCTATTACTTTTAAAATCTGTCGGAATATTTCGATTCTTTTCGTCCGTTATCGAGCAAACGAAGGAGTTCAAAACGTTTCGTTTCAAAGACTAATTCATAATCGAAGAGCAAGTCTCCTGTGTCGGCGCTCGTTTTGCATAGAAATGTCCTCGAGAGTGAGCTTCGAAAATTGAATTATTCGTATCAAACGTATCGGTGTCGTATCCAACTATCCTTTTTCTCCCTCTTTCTCCCTGTCCTCTTTCTGTCGGGAGAACCTTTTTCTCGTCGTCGACTTATTGGCTGACAAAAGATTTTCAGCGGAACATCGCTGGAAAATTACAACGGAGAAGTTGAGAATATTTAAAGGAGCCCGAGGGGGAATATAATAACACGTATAATGCGACAGTTCGAAAGATCCGCCCAGCGTTTCGGATCAAACTTCTAATGGCAGTTGGCACTCGTCTTTCAGAAACGATTTCAGTCGGGACGAGTCACATTAAGGTAACCCACGGAGGTGTACGATTTCATACGTCTTTGAGTAGAGGAGTTGTTATAGCAGACCGAAGTCATGAAGTTTTTGCCTAGCGTTCTCCATTTCCACCGTTGATACTAGACGTCTTAACTTTGTAAAATGCTATTTTGCCAAATTCACTTGCCTGGCTGTACTCGGGTTTTACGAGGACGCAGTTACACTTTGCGCTCCAGGAAAAAGGGAAGCTAGTCCAGTTTTGACTTTTTACGACTAAATGTACGGCAGTATACAACTGCAGTTATACCTGCTTTTTAAGTACAATATACTTTTTGGCTTTGATTGCCTGTGAGTCAGTACTTTTTCGAGTATTTTTCAGGCCGCGTTGTTACAGACAGTTTGCAAAAGCAAAAGCATCGGATTTTGTTATTAACGTTACTTTGTTCCGTATGATTATGTACATGACATGGAACACAAATTTCGAACGCTGTTATACGTATAAGGCAGATGCTTAATTAATTTTTTATTTTCTACGTATTCAAAGCAATAAGCGAAATATAGTCGTAAAAAACTTATTAATATTTATGCGTTTACTTTTTACGTTATTTATTTTCTATGCCACAGGAAAATATTATTAAAAACGTACTTTTGAGCGGAAAGTAAATTTTTATAAAAATTTTATTAAATCTCTGGCATGCTGAATAAATAAAGGTTTATGTAGAATCATGAGGTTTAATGCTTTCACATATTTTAGCTTCTTAGCCTCGTAAAATTCTTAGGTCGCTTTACGTAACTGTGAAATATATTATTATTACAAAGAAATTATATATTTAAGGTATATAATCATTACAAAGAATTGAAAAGATTATTTGAACAACTACTTATCGACTACTTCTACTTTACCCTTGTTATTTGCATTCTATCAATATTTGATACAGAAACAGTGACAAAAAATTATTTCAAACGATTGATAATAATTTTCAATATATTACTATACATTACCAAGCGACAAACATTTGATTGAATGACAAGGACAATTAAAGAGTGCTTATAGAAAACGCTGTAAGCGCCAAAATTGAAAAATTTCGCGTTTCCAGTGGGAATAGTTATTTTAGATAAGAGTAGTAATTTTAGAAAATGATGTCAGAACGTCGCATACACTTTTGTTCTTTTTCTTTTATGAATTTGGATTACGTTAATGCATAAGTTTTCTTTTCCTCTTGAAAAGCTTGTTCCTTGATACTTAATAGTGTTTTCCCCAAGCGCTCTTCAAGTTCATTTGCTCCATTACGAAACTTGTTGCTATAAATGTTGCAAAAGAATCTCATAATAATAGTCGTAACTTGCAACTCGTGCTTTGTACACTTCCTCTAACAATATTACTTCAATCAAAAAAAGGTCAGAGACCTTTGTTCCCTTTCTTTCCGATTACGTATGTTATAACACTCTTTAGCTTTTCATCTGTGACTCTCTAAAGAGAAGTAGTTGAAGATAGCTGACAGTAACTACTAATACCATGAAAGATTGAACGAAGAAATCCGCGGATGCGCGTACTTTCTTGCCTCGAAGAAGTTGAACAAGCACCACTAAGAAAATCAGTAATCCGTCTCAAACTGAAGTTTCGTAGCTCTCGAGATCTCATGGCTTGACATTAGAAGGTCTAAAACGTCTGATGCTTTCATCCCTTTCTGTCGGTTCTCCGAGGTCACTAATGCTCTGTGTCATCCTGTTGCGCCGGATTTCCGGTCAACCGCGTGCTTTCCTTTTTGCTCGAAGAAACAACAACGCGAAATGGATTCTCGACGACCGCTGGACTAATTCCTTCCATCGAGGAAGTAATCGTAAAATCCTATTATTGCACGCGTTAATGTTATATAGGCCACCTCTCAGGGAATATTGCAAGCTGCGTCGACAAGGAGTATAATTTTCTCATTTAAACGCTGCTTTATCGGGAATGTTTTAATCGTTGCACGTGATACCGACGGGCATGTGCCGTTTTTAACTAAACCCTCGCGTATACACCGCGGCGTTACGTCCCGTGATAAACGCTTTTAAATGAGGAAAGAGAAAGAGAGAGAGAAAGATATTGTACGCGAGCATGTATTATTTAAAGGTTCGCAATGAACTCGTACGTACGGTTCCGTTTAATTGACGTATTTCCGCGAAGCAGAGCTACCGCCGAGAGAATTTATTATTCGACCTGATGTTACTATAAAAAGTGTGTGAATATTGCGTTGAGAAGAATTCTCGCTTCTTGATGCTGAATATTTTGGGTAATTGTTAATAGAATCAATATTTTCTATCTTTTATTTAATTCTTCTATTCTGTAGAAGAAATGATTGTAAAAATTGCACGAAAGAACAAGATTTTCAGAATGAAAGTAGATCGATCAAATTATAGCCAGGCATAATCTGTATGCAAGCGAAGATAAATATTGGATAAGAAATATATTTTCTAAATCTGCATGCGATAATAAGGAGAAGAAAAAACGTGGAAGTAATCAAGTGAATAGCGAATGCGAAATAGATTCATGAATGATTTTTACATAAATCTTGGAACAGTGACAGAAACGTGTATTTATTTCCTATTTCTTTGAAATAATACACTTCTTGCTATAATCAAGAGCAATCTGTAACTTGTTCATAGTAATAAGCTGCTTTTTCATATTTATCACAGTTAGCACCCTAAGGGTGTAACCTAACTATCTGAAATTATCGTTTTTTTTTCTAACTACACAAGCTATGCAAACATCAGTGTATGGAAATATATGCGATTTTACAGGCAAGTATATACGTATTACGGCTTTTACGGCGTATCGATGGTAATAAACTGTTCCTTTTCCCTTAGAATTTTTTTATGTTTAACGCAAGCCATTTGTGTGTTAGCGTTTTAATCGTAGATATTTATTTTTCGAAACGAGTATGATAATTTAGTCTGTCTAAAATTGCTTCTAGAGATACTGTGCATGATGTTATATATGAAAATTGTAGCAAATTTAATTACCGCATGCACGCACGTAAAAGAAAATGACGAGATTCTAAAAGCATAAGATTGCTCATTCGACGCACTTTATATTTTAACACCGGAATTATCAACGACAGAACTTATACGAGTATAGCGAAACTACCACCTATTATTTCAATCTGCTCTTTCCTTCCTTTCTTAAATCATCGATTAACTGGAGGCAAATTCCGCCTGAACTTAACTCGATTTTTATCAGGCGTTCCATTAAGGGCCTGTGCTTTGCTTAAATCGATGAACACAGAGACGACGTAATGCTCGCAAATTTATTTCAAACAGCTTTAAATCTGTACGACGGGCGCAATTAGAGCGGAAGAAATGGATCTTCCCTCGAAAATGTCGATCCTTAGCAAAAAAGTAGTATCTGGATTAAAATCGGAACATACATGTATAGATAAAGCAAAATATGTATATAAATAAAACTCTATATGCATATCTATCTTCTTAATTTATTTCACTAAATTAATATGACGTTTCCGTCCAACGTAAGTCTTTCGGAGACCAAACTGCCAAACTGAATCCAGTCTCTGCTGTAAAAATACATTGTAATCATAGATACTTAGACAGGCAACATAAAATATTTCTACTATTACAATTCCTAATAATCTTAACTTATTGAACGTTAGAACAAAACCGAAGCAAACGTTGAAAAGGTACTTAATTAATGTATATACTGTACGAAAAACTGGAACGCATTCTCACACGGCAACGGTGCGGAATGCCTAGCGAACCAAGAGGAGAATGGAAATAGGAGCAACAGAATTTCTGGCACCCACGGGCAGCGTTTATTGCGCGCGTATGAACAAAAAGTATGTTAACCGGGTTGGGTGTAACGAAAAAGTGCAGCAGCACAAGAGGACAGTTGTTCCATCCAGTCCATTTGGACTTTATGATGTTCTTATTTGTTGTCGCTTCGCTATAGGGCACTTAACCCAATTAGCACATCGTAGCCTCACTCTTGTATACTTATCTGTCTAGCTATCTACGCGCTAGGAAAGCTTACACACGTACCATAGCCGGAATCTAAAATACCACTCCCCACATACTTGCATTAATTTAATTAATTTCGGGACGCACATATACGGTACATAATTACCGAAATGAAATTATAATAACTGGCTCCCACGGGGGGCAGCTTGGACGCTTTCGATGCCTTTTTCGAATCTACTTCCGTTCTTTTTACTACCCGAAACTGAAGAGTCACGCACACGCGTTTGAAATATAAAACTAAGGGTTTTATTAATCGTTAGGGGAAAGATTAGAGCGATTACGCGCGTTGCCTGTGCTACTGATTAATCTCGTTTAATAACGCAGTTAATGAATTTTGTTAGGTGGGGCATACGCTTGTGTAATAACTCAAAGTAACACGAATCGTAACGTTGCTGCATGCGTGAACTGGCACGGACTGTGCTATAAATTATAATACCTGCTTTATGAGTCCACCTTCTTTTCTTCGTGCGTGAAGAATTAAAGGTACGCGGTGTAACAGTGAATTCTGACTTTGTTAATATAAAAATTAAATTTTTCGATCCAGATCTCGTAGTTTGAGTATGTTTTATATAGCATTAGTCTGGTACATGCATCTTCGACGAATTTTGAAATTCGATTTTCTCGAAAATGAAGCACTGTAGAAGAAAGTCTTATTCGATATTTTCACCCTGTATAATTTCAATAACAAAACTTGACGGTTTCAGTTATTATTTCATACCGTCTTCATCTTCTACGTAAATTAATAACGATGAACTTCATTGCACGAAGTTGAGAAGTAGTCGATCTTTTATATAATTAATGCCCCTTAATCAAGTACTTAAGTACAATGTGTTAAACATTCGTCTTCAAACAGGAATTTTATATAAGTTAATCTATATTATTTAATAAATCTAATCCTATGTGTAGCCTAACTTAGTACTAGTTAATTAATCCAATCGCCAGCTTCTATCGCCTCTCGTAAAAGGCTACCTTAAAGGGAACTACAGGATAAATTTTTCATTATATTATTACTATTAGTTTATAATCATTTCGTGAAAAGACGTGTATGATATTGTAACGGTACATAAATTTATTGCATATTTTTTCATTTGCCTAAAAAGATGCAAGAAATTCTTTCTTCTAAGGAAGTAAGAAAGCTGATTTTAAGGAGAAACGGGATTTCTGCAGTCAGACACTCTAAGAACCAGTGCATTAAGTATTACGTATATGTTATCATAATAATTTTCTATACATATTGCCAAAAACCATTGTCCTAATTTGCCTTTAAATTAAACCCTTGCCCAGTCACGTAAAATCCCGGTTAGCAAGAATCCTAATGCATCTATGAAGGTATTTTAAATCCTGAAACTACGGCCGTTTATATTTTCAAGAGCGTAGAATCATCTTTTTTGCATGGCACAAAAAGCTTCTTTATTTCTTAGAGCTTGAGTCGGAAAACTGCTTCTTTCTACAGTAAACGTTTTTATTCGGTAATAAACAATTCTCTGATTCATTAATAAGGACCCTGTTTTTTCTTCAAACTTTCTATTCAATAAATAACAGTGTCATTTATATCGCATAAAATGGCAACCAGTTAGTTTTCACAAGCTGTTAACGTTATGTCGTCGAACATTCTTGCTTCAAAATTAACTTTATATATTTGTATTGTCTCGAGTTATCTATATTTGTATCGAACCATTTATATATTTGTAGTCGTCGTTCTTCGATTCCATACATTTCATAAATGATTTTTTCGCGAACCACATTTAGATTCTTAACCGGTTAGCTGTTGCGACCTCTTTGAATAGTGTATACCTAAAATGTGTAGCAAAAAGTAAGCGATGACGAGTATACTTGTGAAACACAGAGTATGTGTAGCTGTTAGAATATTGAATTCAATTGTAATTAAATAATTGTTTTATTTTTTAATTTTATTGCTGACAGGGCTCGTCAAAGACAGCTAACAAATTTTCTCAAAGTATTGTAACTCTTGCAGATAACTTTCACAAATTTCTTCGCCGTACTTTGAATCGTCATTTTTCATAAAAATAGATTTATCGTTTCTTTGAGAATCCAACTCAATTGTCAGCTTTTATATGAGATCAGTAGATATCATAGTACTTACTGTAAGTTAATCGACTGTAAGTTACGAATGATCTGTAAGTTCTTCGATTATTTATCACGATCGAGGTCGGTACGTGGTCAAGGAATTTTTAAGATTTGCTTATTAGATGAAAAGTTTTACGATTCGTATTGCAGACACGAGAAGCGAGGAAGGTACGATAATGGTAGACGAGTGGAGAAGTAATGGAAGAAGACAGCGAATGAGTGAGTGAGTTTTATGTTTTATACCGGGCGTAATGTTTCGGGATTAGCATAGTACACGATTGTAAAACCCCGTAGTAGCGCGATACAGAAGCCACAGAGAAAGCATCTCCGCTTCCACTGACTACACGGCTTGCGTTTAACGTCCGAGTTTGCCATGTTTTTCGCGGCTGCGAAATTATTTTCAGAATCTCCCTGCTTCCTCGCCGTTTTTCCGCTTTCTATAGCTCGACCCTTGCAAATGCGACCGGCTGAACGTGCCACAGTACTAAGTTGCTATGGAAGACGCAGAACCACAAGAAAAGAATTCTGTTTCGGTATAGCGCGGTATTAGTGGTTAAGCAGAAGATTCCCGCAAATATACAGCTGATGAGTTTGAATACGACGAGGACGGTAGAAAATTATCCACAAGATGTTTTACTGAAATGAAAGCATTCCTTTAAAAATAACGATGCTGTGTAAATGCTGTTAAGAATCTTGCCGAGTTCAGAGAAACGATTAATTAAACTGTTTCACGTTTATTTTAAAATTGCGATATTTCGCAATCAAATTTCTAACGTAATTTTTTTATACAAATTAGCGTATCATTTTTATTTTGCGTTCACTTTAACCTGTAATTTATACAAATATTACGTAGTTTCATTGTGAAATGTCAGTCCTATTTGACTTTCAGTGGCAACAAAGATACGAACAAGGTAAATACAATGTCTTGTTAAGTGAAAAATACAGATGTACGCGCCATTTCATACTTCTAACACATTTACAAGTCTACATTTATCTTACATGAGCGAGACTTTTGTCACGCATTTTATTTAAAGCGACGTGAATATCCAACGAGAAAGATATTCTTTTATTAAAACACTAAAACCTTGCAACACTTCGTTAGTTATTGCAAAAATTTCGAAAGAAATACCAGCAAAAACATCGTGTTCCCTTTACGACTTTACCATCTTAAATGGCTAATGAAACCAGCCTTGAAAACAAAATCATGCCCATTCGAAAATGTGCATATACGCATTACATAAAGATTACGAATTGGGACTCGTTTCCCCTGCTTGCACAGGCTGCATCGATACAGAAAAGAACGGATGCTAGCGTAGAAGCACAAACAGCAATTTAAAGGGGAAAAATCCATGGATATTCGGGAAAAAGAGGTGCGCCGATCGTTCGGTTCGTCCCGTAAGGCAGCATCGAAATTTTCTACTGCAAGAAACCAATTTGTTTGCCGATAGGGGAACACAGGGGGTGGCGAGGCGAAGCATGGCTCGTATCGGTGATCAGAGGCACGAGTGAGAAATTTTCTCTAATTCGGCCCGATGAGAAATGGACGTCCGGTAGACATAGAGAGTCGAGAGCTCGTATAGCGTATCGTATCACATCGCGTTCTATCGTATCGTTTCGTATCGTATCGTATCGTTCCGTATCCTATAGTATCGTATCGCGTGGAGCGGTAACGCGCGCGTCCGCTTTATTGTTCCATGGAAAAAGAAAACGAGGGGAGGATGGCGCGGAGCCGCGGAGGCAATCCGCGACCGGAAATTTAAAAAGTTGCGCAAATACGCAGGCCACGGGGGAGTTAAATGGGAGCCAAGGGGATGCGCCAGTGGAAGGGGCCAGTTAGTAGGTTCCCGGCCTGCGGGACAGAGACGGAGTTGCAGGCATACTTGGAAGGTTACGCTCGTGAAATTACGTAGTTCCGAGCAATTCGCATCCGAATGACTCGTGGAGGATCAAAGGCTTGCACGCCAGAGGTTGGCATCCTCTACTGATACTTTTTCGAACACTCACCAACTTTACTCTCTCAGTCTTTTCGTGCCTCTTTCACCTGACAGCAACACGCTTGATAGCTCCAAATGGATAGAGATTATATCGGACAGTTCGCAGAAAATCAAGGGGTGCCTCCTCACGGAATAAAGAGATTAACTGCTCCTCGAAAAGAAACCGTTATTGTTTTACGAAACACCAGTTTAAGCGAGAGAAAAGTTTCTGTAATTTAGCGATTTCGATTGTTGTTTAGATTCTTTATATACTTTGTTTCTTCCACTGAAATTAACATTTTCAAGTTTTCGTGAAATGTAGGAGCGTTTCTTTTTATATATAGAATATCATCACTCGTAATGTTTAAGAAGCAGGAAGATCTCTTTCTCATATTGAGCGATACGACATAAAAAATAAATTGTCTGCCTATCAAGTACCGTTCTACGAAATTTTAGTTTTTATAAAACAAGAAAAATCTCCGTGGATCCTTATAAAGTAACGGTAAGAGTGTTAGAACGTCAGATGTCGTCGTATTGGACATCCGTGGCCCGTTTAAGCATAGCAGAAAAAGTAATTTATCAAAGGAAGATGCAAAGCATGAATCATCGACGAGTCGCCGTTCAGTGTCGCTTTCTCCTAACGTTCTGCGCTATTGCATAACAATTAATTTCTCCATCGTTGTAGCTTGCGAGGTTAAAACAATAAGAGTACGACCAGGGTATCGCGAAGATTTATTGGCAATAATTTCAGTCGTGCGTGCGCCCATGAGCGACTTCGATGCAGCCATGAGCAGGCTCTGCACGGTTAAAATTACGTTATGCTTCGGTCGACAATTTTATCGCGTACCTACCTTAATATTGCATTTAAAGTTCCGCTAATTAACAATAAAATTACTTTCGAACATATCGTTGAAATACAATTTTTCCCAACGAGGACGTTCCTAATAGGTGAAATAAAAAGACGCCATCGATCAGTTTTACATGTAGCTTCGGGTGATCTTCAATTAGCAATATTGTAACTGAATATTCATTCGAATGTTTAAGCAACCAGAGGTCGTAATATTTATTCGCGGTTCGATACTGAGAATGAACAGAAAGAACAATATTTCACGGTTGAAACGTGAAGTAAGTGCAGACGTAAGAAAACATGGTAAAAGTGATCATAAAAGTTGCGATATTAATGATAAACAAACGGTACGTACGGTTCAGGAATGTTTGAATTCATCGTTCGTTTTATTTCACGCGAATGAGCAATGAAATACAAATATAAATCCACATGTTATAAAATTCCATCGATCCGTACGAAAACGTTTAATTTGTTTTCACGCTGTTTGTTTTACATGAGAGAGAGAGAGAGAGAAGAAGCTTTTTGCTTTTTCTAGTACTAACTCGTAATAACAGGAACGTTAATGGAGACTTTTAATCTATAGTTGGTAGTTACGTATCAATGAATTACTATTGGATTTTGTGGTTTTATTTAATAACGTGGAAAACAAGAGAATATGGCAATAAAAAGTTTGTATGTCAATAGAAAAATAATCTTTTCTTTAAGCACTATCCTCGGTTAATTTTCATATTTCATGGAACTATTCTGTTCGATCTTTCGTAAGAGGAGATTATCTTCCAACGTAAATTTCTTTTAAATCCATTGGAAAAGGTTATTTTCAATGCCATAGACAGACTGCATCGTAGGATCTGATAGCCAGTGCTATTTATTCTTTCTGATCGTATTAGTAGCTGTCCGAGAAGCTTGCAACGAATGCCTTTTGGCCGTAATGTAGCAATTCCGTTTTTAAAATTAAATTTCCTTTGTATTTGCGGCTAGGGCCGCAAGACAATACAATCACGACGATTGGCTGTCGATTTTAACGGAGCAAAGTAAAAACAGAAAGAATGCTACCACGATTCTGTTCGAGATACATAGGCAAAACGAATGAGACTTAAGCCTCGAGGGGGGGAGAAAGAAATGTTAAAGAAAAATGGCGGATGAGAAGGCCAGTGGAATAAAATAAAATATCGGATTCCCCACGTACGACTGACGCGGCATTTGGCGGAAGATCTGTTTGATGTTTTCTCCGCAAGCCCGGCAGCGATGCTCATTTCTTCTATGTATTATACATATGAAACATATTCTACTGGATACACGAACAAGGAACGTAATGGTTACGAACTGCACGACGATTCATACAGGAGTAATCCGATTATTTCTGTATCTGCTAGAATCATGTACGACCGTTGTAAAAATATCGTGTTGTTTTCGGGTTCCATGGCGCGAGTTTACGGATACTTTGTCTTAAAATCTTTTACCTTTTTAGTTACCTGCGTTCGTTTACCACCAATAATTCGATATTTCACGTGTGTACGTTGTATTTGAAATCACTTTTTCTAAAATAAATTTTCATTCACGGAAAATTATTTGTTTTATATCGACTACGGATTCGATATATACGAATATGTTGGTCATCTTTGATAACATGTGATTTTAGTATTAGCAAATTTCATAGCATCGATGATGAAGTACTAGAAAATGTAATGTATAAAGATATAGCTTTATTAGATTAAATGTCGAAAGGTATAAAAATACTTTTTAAGAATTGAAAAGGGAGTTTATTGATTGAAAAATAAACAGATTTTTTAATTGTTTACACTCCGCATGTCCAATTTTGTATTTGATAATATTTACAATATAGCAATTGATTTATACGAAAAACAATCTTTTCAAAGGCAGTTTAACTTAATTTCGAACTAAATATTATAAATATCGTTAAGCAAAGATTCACGAAGCACTTCACGTTGAGTCTGTAGACATTGAAAACTATTCGGGACAAATTAGGAAGGTCAGGGTGGTATTGTTAGTACTTGAGGCACTCACGCACGTACAGTGAACAAGCGTGTCTTCTCGCGTTTAGATCTGTTACGTGATGCGCATATTTCTCCTGCGGAGTCTGATTAATTAAAGGTTTGCTATTGTTTAATTGCTAAAGATGCATTTTCGAAAAAGATATATAAAATATAAAGAATATATAGATGCTAAATAGCCAAAGCGCTTCTAATAAATTACACTATCAACAAGAATTGATTCAAAATGAGTAATTGAAGAACATATAACTGCAGGCTTTCCAATCAATTTTAATTTAATTGATTAATAATTTTGGTTCTTTAAAATAAATTCAGAAACAGGTAATACAGAAGCAAATATATTTGCGTTTATTCTATTTTACAATTTGCGCCAGTGTTCTATACCCATTATAGTCTCGTTTACCTATAACCTTTTCGTCCTTATCCGAACGTAATGAATATACCTATTTACATAATATATTGGTTACCTATAAATCATTGTTCTAGGGCAAATGTCATTATTGAAGTTGATAACGTTACAGGTTAATAATGTTACCGACATACACGTGAGCTAGCTATTTCCATAATGTACTTAGGTACTTTGTATACAGCAGTATGGGAATATGTTGTCAACTGTAACAATTACTTCTATTAGTGAATTCTCGCGACATTTTTGGAAACGTAAATAGATATTTTAAGTTATTGAAATAATTCGAGGCACACGTTAAAAAGCTGTGTTTTCAGTTAGGCGTATTAATCGAAAACTTCATAAAAAAATAGATCTGACTTTATTCCAAGACGTGGTTTTAAACATTTTGATACGGATAATAAGACGAAAGAAAGTTGAATCTTTAGAAAGTTGTAACAATTGCCATGTAAACTTTATCAGTTTCTTTCTATTATATGCTCATATCCTATTGTTCTACTTTAAACTTTGAAAAATCTATTCACTTTTCTCCCCGGCATTGTATACTATTTTCATAAAGAGTTGGAGAAATTTGCCGCAGAAAGATCCTTTCTCTATTGTAGCTTAATTAAACAATAAATTGCAGAAAAACAGTTTCAGCCTTCCGAGTAAGTGAAATTTTCAAATGGATGAGAAAACAAAACTCGTACGTAGCTACGTAATACTACTTACTACTAAAACATTCTCATAATCATTTTAACGTGAAGAATATTTTACGAATTTCTATAAATGATCAAAATATTGAAAATGTCAAAACTACTAAAAGTAGCATAAAAATTATTTGCACGTCAAAGATTATCTTTTTTTGAAATTCTTTATTCTATTTTCTCCTTTCAAATTTATGTAACTAATTTAACATGTATCTAAAAATGTATATAAAATTATATTTTTCTACTGACGGTATTTGTATATGAAACGATAACGATATAAATGCGAACGAAAATTTTTCTCGCGAAACCCGGTTCCATATTATTAGTTGCACTTTCGGTGATTTTCATAATACGCCAAAGTTTAGTAGTTTGTATCTGCGACTTCGCCGCCTGTCCGTAAGTCGTTTGTGACGGCCAGCAAATTAAAAACCGTCCAAGTTTTCAGACCGAACGTGTCTCGACGAACGATTTCAGCTAATGGCCGGAATATAACAGTAAGTATACAAGTAACGCTTTAATAAGAGTGAATCACGCCAAGTCTTCGACTGCCGGGCTATTCTCACGCTCAGGTAAAATTCTGATTTATGATACAACCATACGGGGCTATATCAACGGAAGTATTCCAGTGAAATACATTTCGAAAGGCGTAATGCAACGCAAAGTATATGCTTATTACAGAGAAGATACAGTAAGAGTAAACATATGTAAATTTCTCCATACATTTATGTATAAGTATGTGTCTGTGTATATATATATATATATACACACAGGGTGGTTGGTAACTGGTGGTACAAGCGAACAGGGGGTGATTCTACGCGAAAAAAGAAGTCGAAAATATAGAATAAACATTTTTTTTATTTTTATTTTTTTTAATTTTTCCATCGAGACAACGATCTACTGTGAGATCCGTTATAACGTACCGCACGCGTACCGAGCGAAAATTTAAAGTCGATTTTCTCGAAAACAAAGCCTCAAACGAAAAATTTTTATTCTATATTTTCGACTTCTTTTTTCGCTTGTACCACCAGTTACCAACCACCCTGTATATATATAGAAAAATGTACATTTGTTTAGCTTTCTTTATTCGTTGTGAGTGAAATAAACTTCCGTCGAGGATACAAGTGTCTAATAAAAAGAAAGTTACCATAAATATGACTACCATGAATACCATTGAATGTAAACATGAATCTTGTACTAGAAAATTTAATTTTCTTAAAAATAGAAGTAAGTCGATTGATGCTACATTTTAATTTAAGCATCCTCCGCCGAGGATTGATGAAACGAGTTGTTTAATTGAACGTTTAGGTGGATGAAGAATGTATATATAAGACTTTTCGTTAATTTTTTTTACCTTCTCAGATCTACATCGAGCCCAGTCATATTTCTTCCCAAGCGGGGGGTCCTGTCAACGTTGGTCATCGTTTATAATCAAGCATATAATGAGTCAGAGACAGATCTGTTGACTTTTAAGTTTCGTTCGATCATGGTCATGACCCTGCTATCATACCGGCGTCCAACATCACTAGCCATTACCGTTTCGTTCTTTCATTATGAATATTCATGAATCTCCGTGTCACATAGCCTTTGCAATCTTTCCAGCGTTATAAATCTTTAAGCACCGAGATTTCGTTTATACAGGATGCGATAACGAAAGGAACTGAAATAATAGGAGAAAAAAAAAAAAAAAAATTGGAAAGATATTCTCAAGTGAAAATCGATGTTTTCTTTTGAACTCTTCAGGCTTACACGGAATACTTAATTGTTATATAAAGTTTTAAAGTTAAAAATTTGTTCTTCTATCATTGATTTAGTCATAATTGCTCCATTGTTATCGATATTTTGTAAAAAGTACAGCACTATATGTAAATATGGTTCGTTGTTTGGTTTATAACGAATGAATGATTAATTTTAATGTTTTCATGAATTTTAACAAATCATTGAATCCTTGCCTTTGTTTATTATATTAGTTACGTATAAATTGGAATATTAATTAACTGTATTAGCTTATAAGTTTTGTTGTCAAAAGATTCTCTTATATAATTGAGAATATTTGTATACGTTTTAAAAGAGTTTATATAGAAACAAGAAATACTGCTCGATAAATTTTCATGTTCTTTTGTAATAGGTTCAGGTAATACGTTACGGCAAGTATTAACAATTCTCGTAGTATGGCATTCAAAGGCCACGGAGTGTCACGGTTTAATACCTACATACGATTACTGGGAAACCGGAAATATCTAAAACATTTCCTCTAATAGAACAGGATAATCTTTCTGGCAGTTGCTAAATCGCAGCTTATGCATTCTGTGCGTGGTCCCAGCACACGTTGCATTGTTAATATCGCTGGAATCTGTGTACTCGTCTGCATGTACATGGCTGAGGTTTCCCAAGTGCTCACGCGTGTACGTTTCATGTGACAAGTATATAAACATTACATATGTATTATACGTATATTTACACGCCACTAAGGATACGTATGCACGGCATACATATCGATCGTTTATGCATTTAACAGTAATGTACGCATATTAACTGCACATAAGAAAGTTCAGCGACCTTTATCATGCTTAAATATTCATTAATGAATGTCATCAACAATCTGCGTTACAGAAGACTTTGTACACTAGACGAACAGAAACTTCTTTTAATTTCGTCCTTTTAAAAGTCGTTTGAGAGATAATTTTTTTAACATAATGCCGATTACTGAAATGTTACTATTCACATTATTTATTGCTTGTGTATTATTGTATTTAGATCTGTTGTTGCTCCTTATACTTAGGATAAATTTAATAATTTATCTTCATTCATTTACGTGTAAAATTGTATAATATATACATTTTCGTATTGAATTTGAACAATTTCCATTGCCATTGATAAAAATCATTTAATTGTACTACTTGATTTTTTTAAATTAATTATAACTGTGTTGTCACGTGGGAATATTCAGAGCAGACGCTAAAGAATTAGGTAAACATATCATTCGTTTGGATTTAAAAAGGAGTGCAGTGTACCAAGTTAATTCCAAATACAAAACAGCATCTTTCAAGATATTGTTGTCTTTTCATTTTCTTCAATTTTCTACGCTACTAATTAGATACCTCTTTCCATCTATTTGCTTATCCTGAACGAAGGAAAAGTAATGATATTTACGAATCTGGAGAATGACAATCCGCAACGAGAATTCTGTTAGTCTACAGAAAATATACGATTCCTAGAACGTCATAGGGAATATTTTTCTGTCCTAAAAATCTTTACATTTCCTAGACACTCTACATTCTTCGTGCTGCAAGACATTAATAAGATCAAGTTGTAACTTTTGTAAGATTAGTATACTTGAACGTCACAGGCCTGAAGATGTATATAAAGATGGTGTTCTTATACCGATTTTATTCAACATGTATAAAGTAATTGTAAAAAGAAAAAAGTAATTAAATATCAAAATCAAAAATATAAAAAATCGTCACAGTCTCCCAATTTGTAGATGATCGTGGTAGGTATATGTTAAGTATTCGTCCAATATTTTCTTGAGATCTTGCACGACAGGTTTTTTTAATTAGAACTTACAGTAGCCTAAACCAGCGTAAGCGAAAATGATCGGAGCGAAGTAGCTGACGCAAATCTAAATTGGCAAATACAAATCCCCGTTGGCGTGGTGTGACGTAACCTGCAAAATAACTCCGACTAATAAATCGGCATTAATTCTTAAGATGAAGTAATGTCCTGAAACGCTGACTCTAACAGGACAATACGAACTCGCGGGGCGATTAAACATCCGGCGAGGCAAACACGCAGAGGAGAGTTTTCGAGATGTTTCATTTTAATCTGAGTTTCTCACCGAGTTGTTCTTCGGCGCTGCCTCCACTCTCACCGAAGGCTCCTCTCCTCGTTAAGGAGATACACGAGCACCGACCTTGTAAGTTAGTCCAGAGTCTTGATTTCCGACTTCTGCCAAGCCCCCTAATATCTTGAAACCGGTATCTCGAACTGTTTCTGTTTATTTTATACTACCTATTAGAGTATTCTTCGTTTCGCTCGAATTTGTTGAACGGATACCTGTGCATCGAGCAACTTTTTCTCCACGTCGCTTCGCGATGAAAATATTCCAAAAGAAACTTGGTTCCACAGTGTATTCTTCTCGATACGTACAAGAAAATTAGGTGCTACTCATCGTTCATGTTTTAAACAGTCTCGTCGTGGAAGATATTTTTGTAGTAATGTAATCCTTGAACACCTACAGTTGAAAACTAGTATGACATTATGACAGTTCATGGAGTAATTTTGTCGGAGAAATTCATCAAATTTTGTCTTGTTAATTTACCGGTTTGAATAATGATCAGTTTCAAGTTTGAATATATTATATATTGAAAATATTAAAATGTTTGCTTCTTGCGTTAATGAAAAGTGAATATCACGTACATCATTTGAAGTTTGAAGCAAGGAACGAGCAAAATACGTAGAAGGTGTATGTAAGAAATTATGTAAATAAAACAGCTGCGCGTAATTGCTGCTAGGAAATTTATAACAAAATCAACAGATTAGAAATAAAATAAATCTGTATAAATGTTCAGAGATGTTTCGAAAACTTTTTTAATAAATTGCTTGTAAATATTTTATGTTCGAAGTTTCAAAATACTTCTTCATTATATCGAATACGCTGTTTCATGTTTAAGGACACATCCTTGCAACACAAAAGTCCCCTCAGTCTTGATACTGTAACATATCCACGTATATAAGATAACGAGAAGCGGCGCACGAAATGATTGTAGCCAGAGGCATTGTGAGCGTTGCTTTCCATCAGCTATAGAAATAATAACGAATATAACAAGCAGACATTCCAAAGAAAACCAGATCGCTGACATGAGATAATAAGATACGCAGCGTATTTTATTAGCCTTCAATAGATTCTATTAACCAGAAACTTGGCCGTTTTACTTTCAAAATTTCCGCGTAAAACTTTCGCCAAAAGTGTTGACATCCAATTAGATATTACTCTTCCTACGTACACTCGGCTTCATTAGGATCAATTATCTTAGATACACTCAAAACGTCGGTTACTCCGTTTATTATCCAAGAATCTTTACTTCGAAGTATGTTTCGAATAATATTCAGAAAGTTGTCGGTTATGATTAAAACAGACCATCAACGAGAACGTGTACCACCTTGTTCTAACTATTTCCAGCAAACGAAACGGAATAACAATAATTCCGAAAGATTTCACTCCTCACTTAATTGTTGTTTTCACTGACAATACCATGAGACCAGGACGTTTTATGTGCGAACGCGACATCTGTTTATACATCCCAAGTAGCTATCGACTTTCGCGAAAAGTAATGTTATTCGTTGATATTTGTTAAACCCGCTTTGCAGCTATTGTTTTACGAAAATGGAACATTGTTTTTATTCGCATTATTGTGATGTATTATTATACGGATAGCTAAATGCTAAGTTTAATTAAATGTCGGAATGAATGGAATAGGTTTTTTGCTTTTGCTAGAAATCTTCATTTCTGACATTTACAATGGATAGAAGGATAGGAAATTTATAAGATAAGGAAAAAAACAGTAATTTTGCAAAAGAAAATTATGTTTGACAAGAGCAATGTGCGCAATGTGATAAAAATCTTTAATATAAAAGTAACTAATTTTCATGGTTTACCAATTTTAAAATTGCTTTTATATTTATATTATCACCTCTACCTTTTTTTTTGTCTAAATAGATTCATAATTTCTATATTTAATTATCTTCTAAAACAGTAGGAATTTCGCCATAGCTTAATAGCTGGAAGGTGTATAATTACAGGATGTTATAATTTAAATTTTTAGGTTTCTTGTTTGTATAATTTTATTTCTGATGTACCGATATTTATTGCAAAATTGATTGTTTGATATGTTTTATTTTCTTCTGTTTAGTCCTGGTTTGGTTCAGGTTTAATCCCTGGTTTGATTCTGGTTTAATCCGGATCTCGTCTCATCTTATCTTGTTTTATCTTGGCTTGTTTTGTTTTGTTTGATACATAGAAAATGTATATTTTGGTCCAAATGTAGTGGAATTTCTATCAACGTTTTTACGAGTACTGTTAATAAAATATGTAAAAGCATTCCTATCCTGATTTTTCCGCAATAAAATTTTGTTTAAACAACTAACATATTTGGAAATATTGTAAGTTCAAGACAGTGCATTAATTTACTTTATCTTATTTTTTGATTCAAATTTTAATAAAGTTTAACTACGTTTACATCAGTAATCTTTGTATTCAGATCAGTATTTATCATGCAAGATAATTTTGTTATTCGTAAAAGATATTGCAACGATGCACAATGGTTCAGTATTTGAAAACTTATAGAAGCTTTATAAATTTATTATATGTGTGTATCATACAAAACAACTGTAATGAAATATAATAATTATGATTATATTCGTCATGTCTCATTGCAGTGCTGAAGAAATTCCAGAAAGTTTTGTATAGCACATAACACGTTCACGAAGATATTTTATGATAAGCGTTCAAATACCTTCGTGAAATATTATAAATAAAAAATGTAATTTATTAATGCAGAAATGTTTACGCTTTTATTTAGAAATTTGATAGATGAATTAGTGATAAATATAAAAGTAAAATTAAAATGCAAGAAAATGAAACACGTGGAAGATAGTTTCTTTGAGCAAGATATTATTCATATTTCTCCCTATTCAATTTCATCGATGTTCAACGACCAAGTACATTTTCTTCGTCGTCTACTTCGTCCATTTGTCAAGTATAATATAAAGAAAACCTTCGAGCTCGCCATGGAGAATATTTTCACGGAAGACATCATATTTTGCACAGTTCCGGCACGGATAATTACGAACTAAATAAACAAACATTGCGTCTTCGCCGAAAGTTTCACCATCTTCCGTATGAAGAGGAATGAGTTTGGCGTAACTAAGGGGAGAAGCATACATTCTGATGAGAAATTCTGAAGCGTAAACTTTGAGAACATCCGTTTTTATACGGTACAATTTGCGTTCATGACGTAGTATAGTAACTTTTCTCATGTATTAAACCATGCCAACCACAAGCATTTTCAAACTATCTCAACTAAGATTGCTCGAAGAAAACATAAAATTCGTCTAAAATCTATGAATTCTTGTTATTGCATAGAAGATAGAAGCAATACAAGTATTCAATATGAATCGGTATCGATAAATTGATAACGCAACGATTAAAAGGAATAATCGAAAGCATATTAATTAACTTTAATTTCTAACAATTTCAATACACTTACTCGATATCAGTTTGTTAATAAAATCACGTAGCGCTACCAATAACTCTATAGTTGATGCAACGTTCAATTCCAATTTTAAAAAGATACCATGGCGTACCATCGAATAAATGTGCACAATGTATTTTTGACACAAATACTCGCCGAACTAATCCAATTAGTCATATTCACCTTTTTTTCTCATTCGAGTGAACTAAATTAAATCCAGATATGTCAGTAACAGATCTCTCAGCAGAGAGCAGAGGATAAGATTGGGTACAGATTGGCAATTAGTGAAAGAGCAAAAGATTAGCAATTGGTGAAACACGGTGCTCCTGTGTCAAGGATCCTCACGAGACGGCGGTTATCCCAGTAGAAGCGGAAGATCGTTAGTTGAAATTGAACGAACAAAAAGGTGAGGAAGGTTAGGTAATGTTAAGAGTGCCAGAGGCAAAGCTCGATACGTATTTAACTCACGTGCTTGCCTAAGCCCGGAAATCAATCGGTTCTCCCGAACGAATTCGGCCACCCGTCAGACGAATACTACCTGACGAAAATCAAAACCTTCTATCGAATCGTTAGCCGCAAAATGGAAACAGCCTTTTTCTTCTTTTCGCGGAACGCACGCTCCTGCATACGTATTGGTTCGCGTTACATTTTTCTCGTTACGTCTCCCTGTTTATTTCGGTACAACGACCCCAGAAATTTTCAATTAATTTTTCAATTACTTCCTTGACATACCGTGTACTCTAGAGCCATTGTTTTTCTTTCTGTTCTCGGTTTGTAAAACAAACTCTAACAGTGCCCAGTGTTCAACATCTGCGGCACATAATTAATTCCGTATTGTTTCTATACTTTACGATATTTGAATCATCTGGTTTAATGAACAGGAATTTACATAATGTGCATGTTTTATCGTTCTTGGTGTATTAATATAAATCACGCGTTGGAAATCTTCGCTACATATTTCTGTCGGATATGTCGGGAAATGTTTAGAAATAATAATGAGAAATACATTGCAGATTCGGTGAAAGATTAGTAGAGTTGGAGAAAGTTTCTTAGTCATAGACATTTTATCAGAAGTTACAAACATTTTTAAGATTAATGTTAATTTTAGCATATTAATGTTGTGTTTATATTGATATTAAAATTCGTATTAATAACAGAAGCCAAAGAGAATAATGTGTATAAATTAAAACATCTACTATCGTGCAGCTAAGAGTATACGTAGATTGTTAGATCATATTATATGGCGAAATTCTTATCAATAAATTTTAGCAAGTTTACTCTCAAATTCTTCAAGGCGTTGGAAATAGATTATTCTTAATAAATGTCAACAAGTTGTAAATTAAATTATTTACATATTAATGAGAAAAAGGTGCTTAAATTGATCAATCATGTGGGATACGAATGTTAATGAGAATTAAAGAGGTTGCGTTTGCCTGTTTTAGTACATATCGTTAAGTAATATACATGTGATAAAATATCACTATGCCTTTGCAGGGAATTGAGATGCAGTTAATAAGAATGGTTTATTTAACGACATCATTTTTAGCCATGTAATTAACAGTTGGGAAAAAAAAGAAAGTGACATAAATTCTATTAGATATATAGACTGTGTTAATAGCGATTTTGGAAAATTAAATTTTCTTTAAATTATGCAGAAATTATTATGTAATGACGAGATAGATTTAACTTGGCGCGTTCCAAAATGTTTTCTATTTCACTTCATATACAGTACTAGAATAAAAATCTTCTACAATATAATACCCGTAATTAACTCTTAACGAAGAGATAGAAAAAGTAATTCAATTACCGCGACGCCATAAAAAATGCAGAAGTTACAACGATCGAAAAACTTTCCGTTTCGATAACAGCTAAATAAATTACATAACCAAGAGGTAAGAAGGGACACTCTAACGGGTTTTGTTATCGTTCTTCAGATAATAACGTTTGCCCGCGTTGCTCTGCTGTTTACTTGAAATTCCATTATCCTATTACCGTCGTAGGACATATTTGTCAATACTTGTAAGCACGTCCACACAGAGGCATAGAGCAGTTGGCAATATCTGCTCCCGTTAAACGCAATATCGTTATATTTTCAAACGTGTCCTATTGACGGATCGCATCGTGGAACCGATCCGAAGGGTTGCTTCAAAAGCAGCCGGTATCCCGATTACGACGGTCATTTTTCACGCGAACGTATCGCATCGAACCTTCGTAAACTTGGTAAACAGTATCGCGATGGGAGTTCCATATTGTGTTTTCCTGCCGGTAAGTTGGTAGGTGGATAGGCAGCAGTCTGTCTACGTGGCTGCTACCCGTATCTGTTTGTCCGTCTATGTACGCACGTATTTGTACCTGTGTCTATGTATTCGTGTACAATCACAGAGACATAAATATACGTGCACACACGGATGCAGCTCGCGTATAGCCGGATCCAGGGCATTAAAGTTAAGCCTGTATTTTATTGGACGCGCGTATAAATCAAAAGCTTCGGCTAGTCAAATATTGGAAGCTTTGCATACGCCAATACAGGCCGGTGATGTACAAAATGCGGATACCTGCCTATCCGTTCGCGTATACCTGATTGGCCGGCTCGTTCTCATAAGTACAAACATGCATCATACATGCCGGGGCTATCTATCGATGTTTATCGCGGTCCGAATAAAAGCGTGCATTGTTTGTTTTACGGATAATAATTAGTCTGGCCGCGCTTATTTGTGAGGCAAATTACCGATTTTTAGCACGTCCCACGAGCATACCCCCACCAACTGCTTTTCAGGCAACTTTACAAGCGACGCTAATGTTTACTCTCAATACTAACTCCGCTCCGTTTTATCGTTCCGCAGATGCGCGCGACATTTTTGGAAATAATCAAGCCTCCATGTAATAACGTGTCCTATCCGATCTTTCGTCGTAATTATTTTCGTTCGATTTTAATAAGTCCTTCCATCGAATATCTTTTAATTTTGCAACAGAGAAACGTGGAATTAATGTATCTGGAATTTATAAATTATTGTACATTGATATATTGCACGCTGTATTGGAAAGGATAGCAATTGTACAGGGGGATTAACAGATTTTTCTCTGATAAATTAGCTATCGTGCTGTTAAATCATTTAACAACTGACTACGTACTTTGGATGTGCAACGTATAATGTTGGCTTTTTAAGCCCTTTAAACGTATAACGTGATTTTCAGTATCCGGGTTCCCTTTAAATAACAATCTGTTATTTTTTAAATACAAAATACTTCCACGCATAATGCGAATAATAAACGCTGAGCGAACTACAAATTAGTAATATTTTTAAAAGATTACGTTAGCATTAATTTATCAAATAATAAAGCACGAGAAGGATACACCTACTTATTTCACATTCAACGATAATGATACATTTGAATGATAATTTTTGAAATTTCAAACGGTGATTGGTATATTATATGATAACAGACTTTAAATTAACATTTTCTTTATTCTAATTTCACAGATTGGTTTAACGTTTAACTTATCCGAAAATCTGAGACCCTTTAGCCAACTTTTATTACGTTTAGCGGAAAGAACCGAAGCGTTCCGAGAGCGTTGTTGGTACATGCTTTGCGTAAGAGTGCCGCGGGTAATTTAGGCTGCTCATATACGCGAGTATGCGTGGCTTAATTTCGTTATTACGTATAATGCCGGAAACCGCACCAGAGGCGCTAAAAACGTCGGTAAAAGGGATAGAAATAAAACCGTGCCCGTTGTTCGGCATACGTAAGACACAGAACGATGAGAAAAGGGTCAGAACGGCGATGACAGTGGCCCGCTTTTTCTTGTTTCGTTAAGTACGTCGGGGACTTGTGATACTGCAGATACGATTATCGTAGCGAAAAGTTAAGCGTTGTAAATACACGGTGCAACGAAGTAGCGTAAATGCAAGTGACATAAAACGTAAAGTGACATTCTTTGAAGTGCCTTTTTGACTGTAAATTTAAAAGAAAGAGCTCGCGATGAGAGATAATCCCGTGAAACCTTTTACCGTGATTAGAGTCATTCTGAACCATGTTCTTTTATACATCGTTTTACGTTTTCAAAGATAAAACTGCTAATTACCAAATCATAAACGCGCGAAGCTATAACGATTGTCATGCACGTACAACTAATGGATTATTACATGGATGGTATAATTTTAATTTGTCCGGTATTGCAACGCTTTTGCCTTGTTATTGACATTATACGAGACAACAGATACAACTTGATATACAACATTGTAATTTCACTTCTATTACCATTAAAATAAATGTTAATTAATGCGATTGTTACCTACCGGTTATTGGAAATGTCGATTTACAGTTGAAGTATTGTTGTTTAATTTAGCGAAAAAACCGGATTCGGTTTACAAGCGGTAAAATGTATACGATGTTTCAGGATGAACCGCGTCTGCGAAACAAGAATACATGCACGCGGTTATTCGTAAATTCCCAAGAAAATATTATGCAACGTGTCATGCTAGAACATGAAATAACATTACCTAAAAATTAATATATAAAAATTAATTGATATCTCAAAAATCTACTGGTAAAGCGCGCATCTATTTGTACGTACGTAGGCAACAAATTGAACGAAGAAATTATAATCAACCTTGGCGTATCTTCAATTCACCCTTTCCCGAGGTAACATCTCTTGCGAAGGAGTTAATTAATATGCACACGCGTTAGCTGCAAACTCTTTTGCATCGTATTAACTTGCAGTAGCAGCAGAGTTAACTCGGGCTTGTTTCAAATTAAATACCGTACACAACGATATAACGTGCACGGAGAAAAGGAATCGTGGAATTTTGATTAGTTATTTTAGCAACGAACCTAGTATGCTTAAATGTATCTATTTCACAATTCATTTATATATGTACATATGTCGAACAATTTATATGCTACAGAACTATAGAAATATATTTCAGAAGCTTGATTTTTTCTCTTCTGTATCTTTATGTCTGAAAAGAATTTTATTGTCAAATGAATCTAACAAATGCAAGCAATATAAACGATTTGGCAATTAATTATTGCGAAAATAAAGTAAACTGTGTCAATAGTTTGATTCTATGGTATTATTTGTAGAGTAATTTAACACAAATGTAGCTCTAAGTATAAAAAAAAGTAATAACTAAAAGTATAAAAGTAGTAACTATGAATACATCGACACATTCGAGTTATAATTATAAGACGATATAAGCTAAAACAATAAAAAGAAATAGTTTATTAGTTGGACAAATATATAAACATTTACGTATAAACACTTATATAACTTCATTGACATTGTATTGGCATTTTACGTTTTATTAAAGTAAGTTCGCCTTATAATCATTAAAAATTATTATTTTTTTGTGATTTAATATTAGCCCTCGGTGCACAAAATTTAAAACACATTAATTATTTTAGCCATTGAATCTTATGTGTAATATGATTAATTATTCATTCTTTATATTATCATTGTTCATCTAAGGTTTCAATGAAAATTAATTAATTGGTCATGAAACTAATGAAAAAGATGATTGAATATGACTCAACGAAGAAATATTTGAGGAAGAAAACTAAGATAAATACAAGATACGATACAGAAAATTATAAAATTCATATTTGTCTAGAATATTTTATTACAAATTTCCAGGACTTCACAGACAGACACGTACAATAATATGTCTTATAACATTTCATGTACCTTTAAAAAATGCTACCACGAAAGCTCAACCTTTCTTACAGGCTTCTTAAACTAAAGATTTTTTCCATTTACATGATTTCTTACCCGAACGCCCTACTGAACAATAACCTTTATTAACATATACATAAAATCAAGAAAACCATATAAACTCAACTACTAACTTAATCCGAGATATAGGTACATATAGCAAACTGAAATTCCGTGTGTCAAAGGTTAAATCATAGATTACATTCTCGTATTCTACAGAATGTCTTCGCATATCAAGCGCATGATCTACTCGATAATCAAGAAATTCATAATCTACCGAAGATCTTCGTGAGATAGTAGGAGCAACAAAGTATCATAGGTTTCGGTTGCTCGTATCGGAAACTACGTTTCCTTATTAGAGAACACCTGCCGGTTTCGTCACGTACGCCCACGATACAACGTACACATTGTCTGTCCCTCTCATCTAGCCAATCTTTCTCTCTGGCTTTGCGATATTCTCGTTGCAGAAGATACGTCAGACCTCGGCGAAGCTAGATAGAAAGTCAATTTGGCGTGATTCGAAGTAAGTCACGCGCACAGCGTTCATCTGGCTGCTTCCGGTTAAAACTTCCGGTCGGCGGCCAGCCAGTTTGGGCAGTTTGTTGGTGAACAGGGGTGCAATTTAATGTATAGCCTCGTAGAGGTGTGTACGTGAAAGTACGTGTACATGTGTCTGTTGGTATCGCGCAAGTATGCGCCAACAGAGGCCGTTTTGCAAGAAGAGAAGAGTTTTTCGCGAACGTTTAATTCGTTAAATTTATCCTGAATTTCCTCCCCTGGCTCTTTATTTTCGCCAGCAACATCGTTCTCAATGTTTTATTTAACGTGGTTATTAAGCATTAATGAATACCATAGTACGTAAGTGCCTGCATGTTCAACCAATTATTCAATTTTTACGCAGTTTCCTTCCCATCTTTTTAATTCAATTATGAAAAACGTCTACGTTTGTGTCTTTATCGAACAGTCATAAGAAACATCACAAAATCATGAAACGTTTCATCTTATTTTGACAAATTGAAAATGTTAATAGCGGCACTTTTGTTCCACATTTTCCTTAAAGTAAATGTTGCGTAAAACGAGAAAAACGTTGTAGATTGGAGATTTTTTTTTTGTTACATTATAGTGGTCTTTAAGTAGCGGATAAAATGGTAATTGTGTTACAAGTAAAATATTGATTTTTACTTATCGGGGTGTACTTATTGAAAAATGCTGTGTCATGGAAAGAATTGATATTAAAAATCTATACGATACAACTTGGACGTGAAATATGTATAAAAAAAGTATCTGAAGGGTTCCTTCGACGAAGGAAATTTATATTTATCTCATTTTCTTTTGTTTTCCAATCCTTGCGGCTGCTAATTAATCCAGCAGTAAATATTAATATTTATATTATATTGTGCGAAAAGTTTGCAGCGTTTTTCATTGTGCATATATTGTGCATTGCATGTGGCTGATAGAAAATTATTTATAATGAATTTCTGCAAAATTTCCAAATGCTAGAGTTAAAATAAATATTATTGCCAATTCAAGAAAGACATCGAATTTGTTTCATTAAAAAGGTTTCGTTTTCCAACGAGGCGACACTGAATTTCGAATGTTTATCTATTGTAGAGTGTTCAACTTTATTCATTCCCCATTTATTAAATAGCACATTCGCTTATTTTTGTCTCGAAACAAATCAAAATGCTGATAAATTAAATAGTCATATAATTATCCGTAACTACTAGAAGAAGCTTATTACTGTAAGAACATTTGTTTGAAAAATTAAAAATACATGACGAAAAGTCATCGGAAAAAACGAACTACATATCATTTGATAAAGATATAAATCTATGGAAATTGCCTTGAAATCGTTCTGGAATTTCGCTACGAACAAGCCAACACTTCAACGTATCTTGAAAAGTAAAAAGATGCTACATAGAGAGAAGAAAATGTGTCAATAACTACGAGAGGAAATCACGTTGAATGTTGCCTGAGGTAGGATTTTTGCGTCTAATTGAACGCGTGTCATTTATTCAAATTCGATTCACGATTACCATCGCCTGTTCCTACGAGGCTATTAAAAGCTAGTAAAGTCCTTGAAGGAAACTCCAGCGCCGGAAGCACCGATGGACTTCTCTTTTTGGAAATTGCGCTGCTGGTAGCCGGCCAAGCGCAGCCTCTTAATAATACATTTCTGTTGAATTGCTGCCAAGCCGATAATTTCAGACGCGGCGATAGTTCAGGAAAGATGCTGCTGCCATGTCAGAAGGACCTCCGCGGAGGCCGCACGAAACGTTGCACAGAGTAACGCGAAAGAATTTTCGAACTCGTTGCCCCGACTTTCGTCGAAATCACAGGAATTCGAGACGTAATTTAGCCGGAGACTCGAAACGAGTTCGACACGCATCGATCTTCTGTCTGTCTTTTTGCCACACAGTACACGCTTTCGCTCGTGAATGTATAATAGAAATTTGTCTACGTAAAGAAACAGCACGGAGACGCACAGTTGCTTGTCCGTGTATTACTAGCTTGTTCTACTTGTCGTATCGGCAACGCGCCGGCATCAGAAGGAGAGTCACACGATAAGTAGAATGGATCGAAGCACGTTCAGAAATATCACGAGAGGCATGCTTTGTAATCGAACTTTCTTCTGCCGAAGGAATTCAAATTCAAAAGAAAAACAGGCCACGGTGACTCTCATTTTAGCGAACGCGGTCAGAATTCGACGCAGCGATGACTGAATCAAAAGAAACTTCGATATAAGTTCGACTACTCAATATGTATCGTTCCATATTCCTTGTCACTTTTTATTGTACCATGTGCCGTGTTGTATATGCATTAACTATAGCATAATGTAGATGTATATAGGATAAGACTGAGGATACTTATGCACATTCATATCTTTATGAATATAATCAATCAGATCAAAACCTGGATAAGAGGATGAAGTTATACTTTTGTTAATTGTGGCACAACATAAAAATTAGAAATGTAATACATTACAGTAAATGATAAGTATGATAAGATAGTATTTGTATCAAATTTACTATCCGTATGTAAGCAGTGTTAAACGATACTGATTTAATCGCAATGTCCCTCTCCTGTAGTTTGTTAACGTTTAACACCTGGCACGGTATACATGCTTGTTAATTACGAATAATTATCTCGTGTCATAGTGCAGGTGAACCCGTGGGATACTTCAACGCTGACTCCAAGGTTAACTACAGATTTTAATACCATTGATATTAGAACACTTGTTACACATAAAGGAGTACACAAGATGCTTTAATATTTATTTTTCAAAAATTCTTAGAAAAGTAATACGTGTATGAACCATGAGCCATGAGCCATGAAATCAAGTACGTAAAAGATGTAAATAAATAGTTTAAAATGTTAAGGAAAAAGTGGCAGATGTTAAAATTGAGCTTCTTAAAAAATTATTTGACAAGACGTTGGAAGAAGGCAAAATTCGCTGTCGAGGGAAAAATTATTAACAATTTTTTAATCGAATATTTCCTGACAGATTTAAAATAATATCAAATATTTTTATATTCATTTGTACAGGTAAGACATTTATTCAGTAGGTGACCTAAGAATTTTATATAATACTATACATTTGTTATTGTGAAAAATAATAGTTATTTGAAAAATAATAGTAGGAAATTGATGAAATAAAAGGAGAAATGAGAAAGGTCATAAATCTGTGTAAACTGAAGTGTAGAATTTCAAAACATATTTGTCCTACTTCGCTCGATTCGAAATCAATCATAAGTATTTTCTATTTTAATCCTCTTAATTAATTGAAACCTAAATACAAGTCATGCCGAAATCATTATTATCAGCTTTCTCATGACGGAAGCTGAGTCATTGGAGATCAATCGAAAACAACTACTCCGATTTCTTCCGTTTGCTTTAGCGATTTTAGTTTAGAAAAATCTGCAGTTCCATACGCTACGATGTTTCGAGTATTCAATGATGATATACCCAATAAACTGACATTATCGGAGAAGTTATCAATGAGACGATTAATTCATCAAAATTTTTTATCCATTTGCGTTAACAATTCGAAACATACAGTAAAAATTTGGAGATCCCAGTAGGTTTTATGCGGTGTATTAAAAATCATATTAATCGATTTCTACAATGTATAAATATCTATTGAAAAAAATGTTATAGGAATTAAATTGGAAAAGTTTACTCAAAATTTGAAGTATCTTCGTGGAATAATCTGCGGCATACATGGAACGAAATACCGCTAAATACAGAAAAACCAATAATTGGTAAAACTGGTAATTGAGAAATGTAGCGAATATATATGAGAAAAAATTCAATTGTATTCTCCACACGATAGATTTTTTAAAGTCCACCTAATCATCGGAATACTCTAACTTTCACCATATGTACTAAGAGGAAAATGTTCATAGATACACATACAAGTACGTCGTATACATCATCAGTGGCTCGATTCCATTTCAACTATTCCTCGTCAATAGACTGTGCACATTTGTGCAAATTGCGTATGTATTTTTGTAAATACAACTCAAGAAATAGAGCCGTGCAAACTTTATAACGAGCGCTTCACTTTGGACATTTTGCACATTTTTACAAATTTATTTGCAATTAATTTTACATTAAAGTACCCCATAAATACACCAAATATCGGCAAACTGTGTATCAACAGACACGAACAACTATTAAATATCAATAACATAATAAAACGTGAATCTACATATAAATTAAAGAACGAGTTGGATTAGTACACGAGTTGGATTTTCGGCTATTTGAACCCATCAAATCTCCGCAAAAGGTTGCGAAAAATTTGATCAAAGACGGCGCAGAGATTTTATTTTCCTTTCGACGGGACGGCATCTAACTAAAAAATCGTGGCTAACGGGGTCCCGGGTGATCTCGTTGCGCGAAACGCGACCGGAATTCGGTGCCGCGTGAGCTGCAAAAGCGGGGCGACATCGTGGAACGTAGCCCGATTTAGCGTGGTTCGTCGAGCCGTGCACACGCGTGGGCTGTACAGAGAAAGAGAAAGAGAGGATCCAGACGTTGTTCCACTCATACACGTGCGGCGATTTTCATTTCGTGCGTTACACCCCGTACGTGGAAGGGCTAGAACGCGCGGTTTCTGCGGCACCACGCGCCCCTCCTATATCATCGTTTAAAATAATATTGCGTCCAAAGGGGCATTCGCCGCTCTCATATCCGCTGCGACAAATCACACTCGCCCGCCGCGTAGCGCCTACAGTGATATCGTTGCTAGAACCGACCACAGAATCGTGCAAACTGGCTAACGGAGGAAAAGGGAGTGGTGTGAGCGCGGAAGCGAGAGGCGAACCGCGGACGACAAAGAGAACGAGACGATGAGGAGATCGTAAGCCAACCTGGGCACGAGCCCTCGCTGCTATCGTTATTTATACGGGTGCGCTTATTGCTTGATTTGATTAATAATTCGCGAGCCACGTCCCGGAGAAAGACTCGCGGGGAAGAAACAAATATGTGTTTCGCGGGGGTGAGGAGCGAGATAAATAATCGTCTAACCGTTACTAGCAAGGTGGAAACTGCGCCAGCGTATTCGAGAATTTCAGAACTGAAGCGGAAGGTTGCCGAAAGTGACGGGAGTTTCTGCTGGATCGACTTTGATCGCTATCACGGTGGCTTCGCCTTGTCATATATATTTCAAATTGATTCCGCAACGGAATCAACGTGAATATGCCAGCGAGATTGCTGTTGCACGTGCTGTAGTATTTCTATTCTGGAATATCTTGCGGGAAATAAAACAGGGAGGGTGCGATGATGCGACTGGAAAAAGATTCTTTCTCAGGAATTTGAATAATATATTTCTTATTGTAAAAATATAACTTTCTACTAAATAATTGTGTTAGATTTCTTCTTCGATAAAAAAAAGTGAAATCGTTGTAACTCCTATCGTCAATAATTTTATGAAAGTAGAACGTAGAGAATAAAATAATATGGAAGTGAGATAAATCTTGTTGGTTCAGAATTCAACAATTATATAGCTGTAAATTACTTTTTGAGAAATAGTGACAAGAAGCATTAATAAAAGCATTACTTGATATCGTCTATTGAACATAAATGTAAATTTGCAAAATGTATATAACGCTTTAGCTCAATTTAAATATTTTTTCCAAATATTGTGTAAAATAAATATTATATATGATAAGTATTAAAACAAGTATTAAGTATGCAGAATATATGCAATATCTTAATATTACCATATATTGTTATTATATTATTATAGTAACTCGCGCATTTCATTAACAGAGGTTTAAGCCTCGGGGCCTGTGGCCTGTATTTTCATTATGGCACAACATCTTTAACATTGCACGTAATATTAGATACATTTTAATTATGAAGAGTAATTAATTATATTTGTTTATCGTATAATCACGATTAAAGGATTCGTAGTGAACAAACATTCCGCAAAATGAAACGCGTATATCAGACGGCAGATATGATGTTAATGAGACTAATATTATGCTAAAATATGTGTAAATTCATATTTGTACTATGATACATTTTATGGGGGCAGATTTGTTCTACGATTCACCATACTAATTAATTTTTGCGTTACGTTAGCGAGTAAAATTCTTTGTTACTTAACTTAAATAAAACAATCATTACTGCATACAGACCTTAATGACGAAAAGTGTGTTTTATTGTAAATTATTATAAGAAGATAATTTTAAAGTTATTACGATGCAATATAATAAAAGTGAACTACGTTAGAAAATAATCGTTTCTGAAAATTTACGTTCGGGCAGCTAGTTGCGGCGAAATAAGTCATTGGCAGGTGCGTTAAAGTCAACGTAACTGATACGTATTAGGCGTAAGTCGATCGTTAAAACAGCTATAACCAGCACACAACGGTATAACGTTAATGAAGCAATTTCGGTATCAACACGTTCTCCGTAATGATAGTGTTACACTAACAATAAGATACTCATTGTGGACACAGTATAAGTAGAAACAAATGACCCAGTATCGTAAACGCGAAACTTTTGTCCTCTAGCCAGACACCATCACAGCCACACTTGCCAACGACTTACCCTCGTGGTTTTTTCCACCGACGATTATTCTCTCCTTCGTCGTATCGTTTTTAATCTACATCTTTAACTAAAGCGTCGCATCAGTGCCGAAATCGTCTGAGCTCAGCTTACTCGATTCGCATTTCGTTGCCTCAGATTAACTAGGTTCTGACTAAATGACGGAGATTTATCAGATGGACTTCCACTGTCTTGACGTCTGGTGATTTCTAGGGTAGTCAAGACTTTGTAATGCCGAAGCAAAGCAACGCTTTTGAGCAAACTTGATACAAGCTTCTGATAAGTATAAGGTAGAAGAATAATTATCCTGTAAGAATGCTACGAGTCTGTAAAATAAATCATTCGATTTGACAGTTTCTGATTTTGCAAATATAACTCTTTTTATAATATTCGTGTATAGCACGCGAACATACTTTATATTGTATTTCATGCTGTAGCGAGCGTATAATATTTTTTTTCGTAATTCGGAACTGTTGAAAGGTTAAAGAGAAAAGTACTGTAGTAAAATAAAACTTAGAATACGCAGATAGTTCGTGGCGATTTCAAGTCAACTATTTTACACTTCAACTCTTTATTGTCTTGCATGTTCGGTGAGAAATTTTCAGAACATTTTTCTAGGCGATATTTTTATAATGGCGTATTTTGTAGAAAGTTGTGCAACCGTTCTAACGTACTAAAAAGTACCAAGTATTTTAGTTTCTGTTCTTATAAAGTAAAAACTCTCTGAGTTTGATAATGAACTGCAGCAATTTCCATTTCATACCAAATGAAATAGCTTACTATATGTAATACGATGGATTTATTTAGATACTTCAAATCAATAATGCTGTGAAACCCGCTATAAAGTTTTAGCAATTTATATTTGAGAAGTTTGCGAATGTTATTTACTTGATTAAAGACTTTCAGTTTCGAAGATTTTCAAAATTGACATTGTAATTATATTAGGTTGTCCGAAAAGGTTGTTCTTTCGTTTTATAAGGAAATAATAGACACACAATGTTTTTTGTTTTATATTAGTTTATTAAATTGTGCACGAACATAATAATAGAAATATAACGAAATGGAGCACGCCTAATTCAATAAAATAATATAAAACAGAAATTGTTGTTCATCTGTTATCACCTTATGAAACGAAAGAAACTTTTCGGACGACCTATATACTCTCTTTCGAACACAAGATTTATTATTAAATGTTATTTAATTAACATTAGTTTTGCAAGTATGGATGCTGTAAATAATGTCATTCTATATATACGATCGTGATTCGTGTTTCTTGAAGAGAAAAGGATTTCGAACTCAACTTCGTTAATCGCTGTCAGCGAGAGAATTATCGGGCAGAAATCCTTTCGAACAAGAGACGAAGTATAGACCAAAGGAGGATGGAATGCGACTGTGATGTATGAGCTTACGATTTAACTCTGGAATCAGAAGGTCGTAGTTATATCCTATCTGACAGTTACGCGCATTGCTGAAGCTAAAATTTATAGATATAGTAGCTTCCTTATTTGCGTCGTATAATTTAACTTTAACGTATAGAAATTTCTCCTAAACAACTATTCTAGATACCGCTCAGTAAGATTCAGTTATATCATAAAATAACTTAACTGATACTTTTTTTTAATGAATTTAAATATTCTATTTAAGTGAATTCATTTTCACAGAGATTTTTTAGACACGTAGTTGATTCAACATTAAATAAGAATCAGCATGATCATTCTACTTTTAAACTATTACGTCAAACTCATCGTGGAAGTTACCAATGATATAAAAAACGTGCCACTTTCATTAACACATATTCAATGTTTCTTTTGTTCAACGTACATTTATAAAATAGATAAAGACGAGTTTTGCATTTGAAAATAATTCACTAAGCCCAATCTCAATATAATGTCATATATTAATTTCGTATGTTCGTTGATAGTCATTGTAATTTAACGTTTCAATTAATTTTCTTTTATCCGTTATTATCAGAATGTCGTAAAAATATAACAATTGACACTACACTTTCGAACAGAACAGGGAGTATTCAATTCGAAGCGCGTAGAGCTTACTTCAACAGTGATAAAGAAACTGACAATGAGTAACACTGGCGTTTGCACGTAGAGCGTCCCAATGAATGAACCGTGTGTTAGTGATCCGAAGTGGTAAATGTCAAAACTAGTCAGACCGACACGCGAATCACGCGACGTTGACAAAGAACTGTCTTTGACGGACGTCGATTGCATGGAACGTCCATAGAAAGAGGTCGTGAAAAGTCGATCGATCCCGGCCAACGGTACGGCAACACTCGAACTAATTATTCGAACAAATTATCGACAGGATTAAAGCAATTACTCGTCGTGCCTGATTAGTGCGTGAAATTGGAATTACATCGTGCTTCCGTGTAATTGTCCCGTCGCACTCTAAAACCGCATCCGCCTTTCCCTCTGATTTCCCTTCTTCGACGTTCAATTCCACTTTTTTTTTTCCTCCCACTTTCCTGCGACATTTCTATATCGCGTTCATCTTGTTTCATGCATATGTATACTTTCAGTTCACATGGCGCGACCCATTGCTAACTGAACGATCTACTCAGCATAAATACAAGATGAATGCGTCGCGATATCGCGTATGTCACGTGTTATGGCCCGTGTAGCACATTAGTCTCGGCCTGGAAACTGTTAAGTAATTAAATATCTCCGATAATCATTACCAGGGCGAATGCAGCCTGGTAGTCGTGCGAAATCGCGCTTTTGTTTGCTACGGTCAAATTATCCCAGCTCGCTGTTAACGCGGCATTAACATTAACGAGTATATTGTTAAAACTCGCATGCATTTCCATTAGCCGGACGATCGAATTTGTTATCATTGGCGGCCGTTACTCCCGCGGATATTCCTGCTTTTATTTGTCGCTTTGTTTTTCGCACAAATATACCACAGATAACTTTGGCAACGAGTCATCCGTAAATCTTAAAATGATGATAGAAGTTATACGCACATTGTACGGCACTCACACAGCGCGTTTATGACCACCATGATAAATGGAGTCATCCCATATAATGAGAATAAACGTATTTTTGTATATTAAAAATACAAGGAGAATGACACATTCTTTTTTCTTTTTTTTTTGTTTTTGTTTACTATGCTGCTATTTGTGGAATATAGTTCACGTGTGTGACATCGTAGTACTGTTACATCGTGTAAAAAGTACGTACGGGGAAACGAATGCATATGTGTTCGTGTAAAATTTTAAATTGTAGCACCAGGAATAAATAGTGGTTTTCATACGGGAAAATCAGTTTTAAAAAATGTGTGAATTTTGACACTCATTCAAATAAAAGAATGCGATTAAATATAATTAAATATAAATACAACATACTCATTTATTACGTTTCTTATTTCAGATTTCTTATATATATCATTAGATTATATAATCTTTTTGGTATATTTTTCAACGCGACAATCTTACAGAGGAAAATGACATTAAAAAATATTAATAATACAGTATACTGACAATATAAAGTTATAACTACGATTATAGTTTTGTGCTTAATCACATTTCTATTTGATTATGTTGTGTATATTATGGGTTATATATTTCATACATTTTAATCTAGGCTATAGTACTGAAATTTATTTATTTCTAAAAACTGTTATCCTAAATGGTAGAACTATTCTCGTAAATAATTTTTCAATAAAAGTTAACGAACTAGAATAAAATTGACGAAAAAGCAAGGAAATTAGAGCGATTATCCAAACGAATGAAAACCTTCTTTAAAAAAAGTTGCTTACGAATTTGTAGACAACGTTTGTGGAAGTAAATAAGGAAGCGTTTACTTGACCACACGTATAAGATCTGCTTGCAAAAACGAAGTTAAGGAAATTAACCAAGCAGGTTTTTATCGTGGCTGATAAACCAGACAAGCTGGAAGATTGGTCGAGAGATCGGTTAACCTGAAGGAAGCTACGTTTTATTTACGCGCAATTACACCCCGACTAATCGTTCGCTATGCAGTCCAAGCTGGACCCTAATTTTTTCCTCCCCGGTACTTCAACGAACCCATATTCGGGCAGTCACTGCAAGTCAGCCATCGCGTACGTTTTTTACGTGAGTTTATGCCACGGCAGAGGGAGAAACCATTAGCTGCCCTCGGGCTTCCATTTCACGTGAAGTTAATCGAAAAGTATCGACCGCGGTTAAAATGAAAAAAATTTCTTAATGGATTCATCGTGTCTACATGTCCGGGAATTAATAACTCGCGTATCTACATATAATACATTAGCGCCGTTGTTACGATACTCGTACAATATAAGTGCTACAACTTTTACGCTGAAATATGAAATAACATTCGTATTAATATTCATACGATGCATAACGAAAATTCGTTACGAATGTTTCGTGTAATTAATCCTTTACTCCTTGATATTAAAATTTCGTATTTCGATGCATTTAAACTTTTGAGTAATGTACAACACTTGGCTGCATTTTTAGACATTAAATATTTCTTCTGAAATATTTAATAGAATATTATAACGTTGAAGCAAGATTATTTCATAGGTAATATATAGTAATGCTGTCTTTTTCTCTGCTCTGTGAATTTCTCGCATAAAATCAAACAGTGACTGTCAAAATTTATAGCTTGCGATTAGAACGGTTGAAAACAACATTAATACGAAAATAATTGATATAAATGAATCGAAAAGAAAAATTCTATTTATCATAGTGACAATGCTTGATCGTATACAGTGAAAATAACATTAAATAAAATAAGAACGTGTACATCGCAAGGAGATTACGTAGTCATTTCATTCTTCAGATTTATCAATGAAATAAAAAAAGATTTAAATAAAAGATGTTGCCTGACATCCAAATGCTCCGTCGCACGATCGAAAATTTTGCGTCAAAATCTTAACAATGTTTCTACAAAGAAATCCAAAAATAATCAAAAGTTTTAAATACACAATTAATAATGATATTAACTATTTAATAGTAATAACAATGTTCTGCGAACTTCAAATATGACAATTTAAATATGTGTAATATATACGTTTTGTACTTAACACAAATTTCTATGTAGTCATGGTTAATGTACTTTGTGAACATTATGCTTATACGTATAGCGTTGTAAGTTGCGTAGTGTAACTAGGTAAAGCAATGTTTGCGGATATTTACGGAGTAATAAACGTCAGCTAAATTTTAATCTGTTACGTTAATACAATGTCAGTTGAAGCTGTTCACATTTAAATATAACAATTACACGAAATGGTCAAATTGAATGCAAAATTAATATCATTCTGTGTACTGTCCAAAGTAACTTGTACGATAAACAGTTAGATGCTAGAAATATCAAAGGACGTTAGAAATAGTTAAAGTATCACAGGTATATAAATTTCCTCGAATTATATTTTGCTTTATATATTTATATATTATATATTTTAACTCTAATCCTACAGACTTTCCAAACTTCTGCAATTTTGACAACAGTCAGTGTTTTCGTTTCAATAAACGCGATGTTTCGCAGAGAATTTATATATTACTGTGTTGGAATATAGTCTTCCTCGCTAATTATTGCATTCCACTTTGGAATAATGAACCTGAGTAACCAGTTAATTCATCTTCTCCGGTTAACACTGCCCTCCTCAGTGAAAATATCTAACATTTGTCAGTAAATATTAAAATATTTGATGCGATTACTACCTTGTTGCCACCTATTTTCTACTTTTTATACTAAAGCTCTATCACTCGGGCTATTACGATACAATTACTAAATATTTTTAATTGGATGAACAGATGCAAAGATGGCACAAAGGGAACAGTGAAACATTTTCTAAGTTTTCTTTGATATATTTTAGACGTTTTAACGAAGACGTTTTAACGAAGAAGAGCAAGACAGGTTAAATGCGAACATCTTCGCCAAACTTCTACATCGACGGGAACTTTGAGATATCACAGAATCGAACGATTGTAGGCGTCGAAATCATTGCGCGAGACAACAAGTGACATATCGATGATAGTTCGAGCCGAGTTCGTTAAGTAATGAATTGCGGAACATGACGATCGGATATCGACACCTTGGGAAACGTACCACCTGTCAGATGCATAAGTCATTCGGTAGCCCGACAATGCTAATAGATGCAACCTCCTTGCAGTCACGTCATTCGAAAATTAATTACAGTTGGTCGCGGGGTCGTAAAGAACAAGGACTGAATAATTAACGTAACCGTTATATCGCGCTCTGAGCTAATTATAGGCCCCTCCTTTTCTATTCGACTGATTAGCATATTCGTTAATTATCGGACCTACGTACAGGTGTATACATACTTGCACAGGACCCTGCCGTTCGCAAGCTTGCGTGCACTAATATTCGAGTAAACGTGCGTGTCACAGATTGTACGAGTATGTCGGTATACATATATGCACGTGCTAGGCTACAATCTCCTCTACGATGGCGCAAACTGCATAAGTTTCCTCGTTTATGGATACGGCTATCATAGAACTTTCAAAGAAATTTTTTCTAGTTATTTACGCAACTGCAGGATTATTGTGGTTTGCAATAAAAACTGTTTCTGGGAACTGTATTGCTGGAAATGTAGTCATTAAACGGCGAACGAATATGCAAAGTTTGAAGACCACTAAAAGAAGCATCAAAAACTTAATGTGTACTTATGTACGTGGAGCTGGTAACAGAAGTATGTTAATAGTGAATTTATAGTTTATGAAAATCTCATGACTATTTTTCTTCACACGAGTAGTATCGCGGCGTGTTAACTTTCACAATACGTTTTAGAAGAATCTATTGAAACTTTTCAAATGTAAACCGCGGTAACAATTTAAAATCTTAAAATTATACACCTCGCCAGGTGTGGATTTTATTCGAAACTATTCCTTTCGTTAAAATGAAAATAAGATTGAGATATGAAAATTCGAATGATCCAACAGAATTAATACATTCTACTAGCATGCTCGTTAATGAAAACTGAATCAAGAACAACGAGCTACGTCGTTCACGTAAGGATGTGTGGAAGCACTTGGAGCGAAGATACAATGGAAAGGCAAGTTTACGCGTATTCGAACGTTTATCGCGGCATGTCGGGTGGAGCACGCAATCCCAACGTTACATACCTTGTGTCGTATTCGCAAAGCGGAAATACTACTGAACTGCTGTAATCCTCTTTGGTCGTGTTTACAAGTGCGAAGTTTCGAAAGTTCCAATCGTGAAATCGGTTTCGGTGCTACAGGTTGCGTTTGAATGGGTCTGAAAGGTAGCGAATGAGGAGATCGCGTCACCTCTCGAACACTCGAAACTCCTCAAACGGAACTCGGAAACCCATTTACGGAAAAAACAGCCACCGTTTTATGGAGAGAGTTCTACTGCAATTTCTTCGCGTTAAAATTTACCATTCTCGGTTTTCGAAGTAATTATATCTATCCAACTTTCGAGTGAATTGTTTTATTGATTCTTGTTCAACGCGATTGAAACGTTCTCGCTTTGACTACGCGTATTTCAAATAGCATTAACCCTGCTGTGTTTCTCGAATTTTTTTTATATCTCAATCTCATATTCGCTTCAACGAACGGAAAACTTTTAATTTCGAAACCTTTATACATGAAATTATAGAGTGAAAGAATGCAACGTGATAAATCAGTTTTAATTGTAATCAGTTTAATTTATGAAAGAATTGTTTGAAAAATTAGTTAAAAGTATTCGTGGAATGATAAATTAGTAGAAGCAGAAGTTTTTTTAATTACATAAAACATGATGGCAATTATTTACAAAACAGGCGCCTTCACCGATTTCGTTGTCAAGGTCGACATACCGAAAAATTTTTTCCTATACACGTTATCGTCGATCTGCTTTAGTTTCCGAGATATCCGCAAAAAATTTCGCTTCAATCTACGTTACGATTACGCTTCATTCTGGCGCAGACGAATGCCTCACGGCTACTGTGAAGCAATTTAAGGTATTAGATAATAAGACATCTACAATCCGTAGTAAACTTTATGTCATATTTTCGTAATTTGAAAGAAATGTCTATTCGATTATCAAAATCATACGTGTCATTGAGACAGAAACTATTGAGAATATCTCAGAAACTAAGCCGAAGGACGGTAACATGTGGAGGGAAAAGTTGTTCAGAATGTTAGTCTTGACAACATATTTCAAGATTCTTGTAATCGGTGAGGGCATTCGCTTTGTAAATAATCGTTAACTTGGTATATCTTACTAGGTAAATAACAATAAGAAGTATAAATAATTGAATCAATTGATAAACTAAAATGAACTACGCACGTTTCACTCTATAAGCATAAATATAATTATTCTATTAGAGTCACGAAAGTGAATTATTATCAAAACATTGAGAAGTATTTGTAAACTACCTGTTGAAACGTAATCTGTGATGATTTTCGCTACAACTTGATATCTTGAAACATAATCAAGGGATACATTAATCAAACTAAGCATACAGGTTCTCCAATGCGAGTTCAAACTCCGTGCATTCAATTTAACATAATTTAGTACAGGAGATTATTTATTACCTGACAATTTATTAAAAGCGGCGTAGGTATTTAATACCTGTATAGAATATTTTACAGGACACGAAAATATATTATACACCATTTAAGTCTTGTAAAGCAAAAGGTTTGAATAGCAATAGTTTTTATCGTATTATAATACTTTCAACCGTATGTCTTTTATCAAAAAATAAAATTTAATATAAAGAAACTTTAATCCGTGAATATCTTCATACACATTTTGCTCGATGCTGCTTTAAAGTTTCTAACACCATAGAGTTATCGTGAGATTAAGAAGATATTCCCTTTCTGATTATCTTAATCTTTGATATCGAAGTAAAAGGAATGTACTTATCATTTTTACACCCTGGAGTTTCAAAGTCGTTACAAATAAATTCGCATTAAATTAAAGAAAAGGAGCCTTCACTTAATCAACGATCGAAATCTCTAAGATTCAAACTTCGAGCTTACAAAAGGGTCCGAGAATATTCGCAATTTGTAGCACACGTACATAAAGAAAAAGAGTACAATAGAAGAATTTCCCAGAGATCAACGATCTCAATCGGCTTTCTCCTTCCCATTATCCGCGAGATATTTCTGAAACGACAAAATGAAAAAAGGTGATAATACTCAATTACGTAATTATCGGCGCGGCGCGCGAGGCGACGGCGAGGAAGCGGAAGAAAGAAAGATGTTCTTAACGGCGATAGCCGGAACTGTTAAAGAGCGGAAGAAGAGTGAGAGTATCGTGTCGCGGCGAGCCTATGGCCAATAGTTTCACCGGCTTTTCACCGATAAATGAGCAATAATGGCCGCGGGTTGGGGTAATGGTTTCGTTTAACGCCCTCCGTTCGTTCGTTCGTCCGAGTATCGCTACCTCGGGACTAGCGGCAGCCAGCCAGGAAAGTATATTGGGGTATCGGTATATCGGCGCCTCGGTTATATCGTAGGAAACCGCTAGCCAGTTATGTATAGGGTCTTACGGCGAATGAAAAGTTTTGCTGGCTGTTCCTTTTATTTCGCGAAATCAACGATAACTTCTAAATCGACATGGCTCCTTGGGGTTTCAGCTGGCCGACTTCTCCGGCTTAACCACCGCCGTGTGAGTGTGTGCGTATATTGTATATGTTTTAGCTGGCCTGTTCGGTGAATTCAATTTAACCGCTTTCTTATTGGCATACAAATATTTATAATGCTCGAATTTAAAGTATATCAAGGCTTTATGTGATTGAAGTTACATTTGGTTTAAGTGGGAACTTTGTAACGAGAAGAAATGGACTCGATAAGTTCAGTTAAATAATGGAAATGACAGGTTCGAGAGTCCTGTATATGAGCGTTTTGTATTGACGTACATGATATGCAAATAATTTTAAGGTAATATTGTACTTCGAATCAATCGAAGGTTGCTATCTTTTAATATCGTTGTTTTGTTCGTACAAATTCTCGGTTTTATTTTAAGATGTACCAAATACGTATAAAATATACGTAAAATATACGTATAAAATAAACGTATAAAATATATAGAAGCTTCTGGCTTGGATTTTATTTACAGTAAGAAAAATAAATGATTTTTACATTAAAATATGATACGTATCTATAACGTGAATTCCAAGTGTTGTTACCTCGCTCGTGCTAAAAACTAAACATTTGTGTTTATTTACCAAGATTAAGATTCGTATATTTTTATTCAAAACTTATTTGTATCTTGTTGACAATGCTTATCTTACGATCACGATCCCTTCTTCCAATGGATATGTAATATACTAATAACGTTTCGAGCAAAGTTGTTACGGTGTTCACTGTTTAACAACAAGAATCAACAATATCGCTGAAGGTACAGTGAAGATACAAAACAGATATGAAGCTAAAGCAAACAAACGAAAGAGCGGCGGAACGTTACTCTTTAAATTTTCATCCTTTGTTCCATCGGCAATAAGCAGATGAGCTGCGTTTGTACGTAGGAAATTGCAGGGAACGCAAAATATTTCTCAGCTGCGACAAATAATAAAGGCGCACCATGAAACACACGTAATATAATTATTTCTGATGGCAACAGTTTGCAATTTCTTTACTGTTGACTATAAAAGTGCACGAATATATTTGTACTTAACAAATTAATATTAATTCCCTTGGAACGTAGAGTAAAAATATACGAAGCTATGGATTCAACAGTAATTAATTAAGTCTTATCGCTATGCTCCAGAATTACCGTACGCATTATACGTATTTTTTATATTGTGTAATATAATCCAAGATAGATGATGCATTTATTATGTGACGTAATTATGCATTATCGTGTAATCACTAATGACCGTAAGGTGGATGCGACTTTACATAATTAAATAATTAAATTGTACCCTATTAATATTCAACCTTTTAAATAAATATGTCTCTGGCGGCAGAGTTTGCCACGACATAGTCACGAATATAATCTTCTCTATTCGCACCTACCACCAGCTTTCAATCTATGTACCTACGTGCTACTGTTTAGCACCACGCTATAAAGTTTTTGTCACTGTCTACAAAATGGCAGTGAGAAACGAGAGAACCTGTCATGCCGAGCTAAAATGGTAGATTAAACGTCTTGCTGGTGGCTATTCAGAACGGTTCGTTTCTGTTTTCTTTCGTCTTTGACCAAGCCAACCAGACGATACATATCAAGATCGAAAACTAATCGCGCGTCGTCACGTCCGAACCCTCGATTGAACGTTAAAACCCTCTTTGCTACATTTTTGGCTTAGTAAATGTATGTTACATGATATTCAAAACCTTAAAAATATCGGTGACTGAAAAATTTGTCAGATCACGCAACGTCTTACATGGTAATTTAGATTCCAGAGAAAGTACAGGCGAATCCATTACTTAACAAGTTCAGATCATTATTTTCTTTTTATATATCGGCTTATATGATTTGGAATATGATATACAATTTGAAAAATTATACACTTGAGTTCTCGGCATTTCTATAGTGACACAATCTCAAGACATTTAGCAAATATTGAATTTAAAAAAAGTGTAACAGTTAAAGAAGGTTTTGTACAGTAAGAGATATGTTTTTAGATCAATTTAATCTTTTTTAATCCACAATATTACGTTATTATAACTAATCAGAGATAAATTTCTTGAGAAATGAGAACATTCTAGACATTTGAAAATGTATTTTACTCATGATCGATACACGATCATGACATAAATAGCAGAGCATAATTATGCTTTTCATCGGGGCATATATAATTTAGCTTTTAAACCATTACTTAATTTAAATGTAAATGAGAGGATATGGAGGCACGTAATTAATTAAACTTGCTATACTTCTATTTGTAAAAAATAATAGACGTTCACACATATGCATAGTATTTTACAATATATAACAGGAAATAAACCATATTGATTGAACAATTACCTTTTGCGTATCATTGCCAAAATCACATAGAAAAGAAGTGAAGTTAATACACAGTGTTTATGATAGTCCTGTGAATATTTATAATATTATGGCAAATATGCTCATGTTATAAACCTGCTATCTCAATCCTGCACTCTCAATAGTGCACCTTCATGTACGTATATTGTGTTCCAGTACAACGCCATAAACTTTTTGTTATCTGGTCTGCAAAACAGCAATGAGAAACGAGCGAAGCTGTCGCGCTACTCTAAAATGGTGGATTAAACGTCTGGTTGGTGTGATCGATTAATTTCTCTTTTGTTCCTAGTATCGTCTACTTGTTTTATGAATCAATTACAAACCTGAGGCAAGTGAAACATATGATTAGAATACCTCAAAATGTCACTGTGTACTTTCAGTTACATTTATTGAAATACATAAATTCCACAATTTCTGCACTAAGAAAAAATAGTTAAGATAATGGATAGGTTGATTAAATTAGCATTCTGTATTAAGAAACTGTATATGTTTCCTTTCTACAGAAATATGATAATGCTTACAAAGTATTCATTGATCTATACGATAAGATAAAGAATATAAATTTTCATTGAACTTGATTCTGTAAACTTCCTTCTATATTATATTTCTATATTATATTCTTCCTACATTAGTATGTTTTTACGAATCTGTATATTTATTATTTTCAGTTAGTACAAAAATTAATAACACCAGGATGAAACTTTTCTCATTTTGTCATCTAATCCTTTCTTCGTCGCTAAAGACACGTTATTCGTTACTATCTTTATATAAATTGCAAATAGAAAAACCAAAAAAAGAAAAGAATTATCGTAAAGTTAATAAGAAATTTTACTTTCTCAACATTTTCAATTTTAATAAACGTGTCAATACTAAAACTACAGGACAGATTTCAATGATGTTACGCTCCTGTATTCTTATTATCTTTGTGCATTCGTAACGAAAATCAGTATTCTGCCTGCGAGATTCTATTGGATCTTCAATCAGATTATAATTATTGCCGGTGCATCGATAAGGACGGAGCATGTGAAAAATATAATTGGACGAAAAAAGAACAGACGAACGAGGGAAGTGACACGAGAAATCGATCCATTCGAGTGGAGCAGGTGTAGTACGTACGTACACACGTACAGGTAATACAAGCAAAGGTATTGTACGTACATCGGAGGCATCCTTTTGAGAGTGCAGTTACGCTTTGTCGACCAGTCAAGGCTTTCCTATAACTGGTAGATCGAGCGATCGTGTAACCTTTCAACTGTATTTTGTCGCGCCTGATGTTTTCACTCTTTTCCTATCTCAGAGCCTATCATCGGGTATCGCGAGATCCTGAATTTTATCTATGCGATTAGGTTACGCTGCGGAATTGAAGGTTCGCTGGTATAACCATCAGCGAGTCAAAAACGATTTATACGTAAAATCTGCTACGAGATCCGACACCAAGTGTCGCATTTCGCGCTTGGTGTCCATACATTTTGTTGCTGCACGAGGGTGCGATGGATAGGGGCGAAGCTGTGCCGGTACAACCGAAAGTGAAAAAATCCACGAGAAGCACAGTCGAGCAGCTATTTCCATGATAGGCTGGCTATACTTCCGGAAGTTACGATATGTGCGCAGATTTGATCACTGTCCGTGATTTACTTCAGTCGATGGGTACCTACTATCAGGAACGTAATCATAATTTCTGTAATTCGAAGTTATCTTATATCGAGTTGCAATTTTGTTTTATATATCGAACATTTCTGTGTGCTTGCCGATTTGTTCGATCGTATATCGCATACGAAATTCAATCGTAATTGTTTTGAATGAAGTTTGCACGGAGAGCGATGTTGTTCTTATTTTTCAAAGTTGTGTTTTGTATCTATTCTAAGGATGAGCGAAATGATTGTATATATACATACCTGTATACTTTAATAAGATAATTAAAACGTGCGGTTTTGACTGCTCAAAATTCATGTTGGATATGTGGAAATCGCATATCCATTATAATTTAATTACTCAGTCAATTTCAAAAAGTATATATACACACATATGTATAATCTATTAATCAATGTGTTCGATAAAAGGATTATATGAAATCCGTCGGATAAAATTATTACAAATCCCATTACAAAATTAAGACTGTAGCTTTCATTCTATGAAATCTGCGCCGAAATTTCATTTTTTCTTCAATTTTAATATCCATTCATTTTATCGATAGCAGAGTTATTTTAAAACAATTACTCCAAGTAATTATTTGAAAAGCATCACTACAGTTAAAATTCATAAACGACAATGTGAAAAAGCAGAGTATTCGTCTGCAATTAGTAGCGGAGACTAAATAGAATTATTGCGAACAATAATATTGTTCCTTTTAATAGGTAACGAAGACAATGAAATCAAAATAACTAGTTGCCATGGGAACAATACTAAATTTACCATGCGGTGAAAAGACGGAATACTATAGACGCTATAGGAGATAAATTGTTGCATAAAACATCCACGGTGTGAAATGAATTGATGAACTATTTATGGAATAACTGAACAATCTAATTTGTGGCAGAGAACTTGAGACACGATTTGGATTCATTAGGCACACGTAGACAGGTTATGGTCACATCTAAGAGGAGAGTTAACAGCGGAGAATAAGAGCCGACGATGAGGTCACTCAGCAATGGATTCGCGGAAGGATTCTCAGATCTGAATTCGGAATTCCCAGCGTCCCGAAGTATCCTGCCTTCGTTCTACCGTGAAATAAGTCTGGGACCTCGGAGCCCGCTCCGTAGCTGACTATTTGCACTTAGCAACTAGTGGCGTGGCACCTAGGTGCTCTCAACTAAAATACTACGTTCCATCGAGTGCCTTTTACGTGGTAAGGCAATGCATACATTTAAATGTTAAATCTTTTCTACGCAGATACGGTCGTTTAATCGTACGGAATGTAATAGCGACTGTTGTACCAACGTTGTTCCCGCTCTCTCATTCTGCTGTTTCAGCTCGTTTCGATCTTCTCGTCGATAGCGCAGGAACAACACGGTACTTTCACGAACGCATAAATATTAACGATTGCGTCAGCGACAATTTATGAGGAAGTAATGCAAGCCAATTAAAGTTATCTATTTTAGTGAACCATTATTGACCATCGCGTATTCGTTACCACTAATTACGCAATATTCCCCTACTGAAATATAATTAATTATACCCCAAATGGTTCTAATGAAATTCTTCTACAGATAAGCGAGATTCATGCACGCACGTACGTGCTGGATTAATCAATAATTATTATCCGAAAAATTATTCTTTCTGACCAATATATCGCATTGTGAACGCGTAATTGTTATATCGTAGTACCCTTTTACCTGATGACATATGAACTATAGAGAAACATAATCTCTCTGTGAAAATGTAATATTTTTTTAGTCGCCTCTAAAACCTTTAGACAAACAATGTTTCAACGAGCTGGATCATACACTATAAAAATGACACCGCTTAGTGCGTCTCTCAATGAACAAAATATAATATAGTAGCGATGTTTCATCATGATTTTATGAAACATCAGTAACCGAGCACAAAGCGTTATTTTCATCTAGCTAGAATATTTTTTGCGCGATCGTAGAATCCAAATGTTCCGTGTTCGCTTAGCATAATATCAAAATGAAGCAGGGGGAATTTCAGTGAATGACATTGGACAAAATGTCCAAAATGAGAAGGAAGGAAAACTTATTGCAAAAAGAAAGAAGAATCGCGGAAAGTGCATCCGTCTCTGTTTACAAGATGAGCATCGCTGGTTGTAAATCATAGAGCACGATAGGTAGCGCGACCGCGCGTGCTACAGGGCGAGGATGAGATGCAAGAAGAGGAATGTTCGTAAGATGGGTGAGGGTAGAGGGCAGAGCAAGCAGGTCTGTTGGGAAATAAGGAGGCAAAGTTAAGCTCTCATACCCTTCTCCATCCCGTCGTTTCTTGCCCACGGCAAATAGCTATATAACCCTACTATATCCCATCCCTATCGCGCTAACATTACATCCGTTCCAGCTAACGTGACGAAGCTACCCCTCGGGGTGACGTAACCACCATCGTTTATCTATTTCCCTTATACGGTCAGATAGTTACAGTTTTCCCATCTCGTCCTTCGAAACGACTTCCATTCTGTTTTAATGATTGTAAGGAATAACCATGATCGTGGTTGACAAATTGTTTTAACGAACCGCGATCTCTGGAGTTCGTGTTAGCAAGACATTTGATATCTGGTGAAATAAATGGAGATGGTTCATGATTTAAGATAGGTAATTATGACGTGTAAACTTGTAATATGATATAAAAGATAGAGATAGGATCTATTCAAATCGTTTTGATCACGTAAGATCTTTTTGATTTGGCATATATTCTTTCATGTTTTATTGAATAATTTTGTTTATTAATTTCACGATCGATCAACTATTTTTTTTATTAAAGTGTTGGATACATTTATTATAATTTTATTATATCGAATTACAAATTTAATATTTAGGAACTGAAGAATGAATAAGCAATAATTTTCAAAGGTTGAAATAATTAATGAGGCATACATTTCGCTCAGGTTAGAAATAATACAGGAATATATAAAAAAAAAAAAAATAAGATTATATTTAGAATCTGAATGCTTAGTAACGCTTTTCGTACTGCTACTGTGCCACAGAAACGTCGCTTCGTGATTCATCTTTACGGTGTGTGTTAAACACCAACGTCCCAGATTTATCTAACTCATATCTGCTGTCCTGCGGAAACGTTTCGCAAAAAGAGCATTTTCTTCCTGCCGCGGCCATTAAAGCTACGTACGTGCTCTTTTTTCTCTGGCGACAATTTCCGAAAATTCTGTCGTACACATGGGTCAGGTGCTTGATCCGCATATGGCGAACAGGAAAAAATAATATCGCTCACAAAGCGAAACTTTGCGCGCGCACGATCCGCACCTAAATTTAAGAAATGTATTATTACGGCACGAATTACATGTAACTAACGTTCTCGACGTAATAGCATGTAAATCGAAATAAATCGTGGCAATAAAATTTATAAATAATATCATATTGAGGTCGCATGCTGTGATATTGTTTCTGGTGAACAAGATATACGTACGGACGTGCACAATTTATTCGTGCGTAAACTAAATCGATGTTTCAGAATTGCGGAACGTAGATAAGTGATATCGTGTGTTATTTATTGATTTAGAAATACTGATGAAAAAATTAGTAATAGTTGTGGAGAATTTTTCAGGTTCCTGAAATTAATCTTCTTAAACCGTATCAGCTAGTGCATAAAGCATTTGGTAAGTTTGTAAATTTTGAAATATTTATAAAAAGTAAAATTTGAAATATTTCATACGTTGCAATCTGTTAAACAATGTGGAATAAAAAAATATTGTTCTATATTGGCAAGGAAATATTGCATCAAAGAAATTGATTGCGTAGAAAAATCTGTCGCTGTAATTAAAACATGTTGGTATATTTTACTATTAGATCACACAACTTAACAAATATCGATGCAATAAAGATTTCTATTTGAGAGCTTTTATCTCGTTTTTCTTTATATGGATATTCCATTGCGTACCTACTATAAAATTATTGCTACAATTAGAAGTATAAATGTATATTAAATTTATATGGGTCGGTTATCGTTATCTAGATGTCACAGAAAGTATATTTTCATGTTGTATCATCTGCAGGTCGTAAATAGAAAAAAGCTCAAACCGTTCCAAACGTATGTTTTAATCAGATAAATCTAATACTATGCTACTATTTATCACGGAAAGTAATCTCTCTAATTGTATTAGTGAAATTATTGTTGTTTCACTGATTATATGTTATTTACAAAGTAATAAATAAGAATTATTCTAACAACGATTAATTGAATAAATTTTATATTAATTCCAATATGCAGAAAACGATCCTCATTCTCTCCACCTAAACCAAATGATCTTCTTTTCATACTGATGTTATCTATATTCTGTGCTACTGTACCATTACAGAAAGTTTCCTGCTTGCCACCGTAGAATGTCTCTAAATATTTTAGTTGAAAACTTTCGAAATTAGAAGGTCCCAGAGACAAGGCAAGATACTGTCCTCTGGAAGCCGTTTAAATCGTTCCTCGGTAGCGTGACGAGAATATGACGAATATCAGATTATCAGAGCGATATCATACGTCGCGTGAGCGTCGCCTCGAGTCTTCAATAAAAATCATGATATAACGTCTCGTTTACGTGTCTCTTGGTAACACACATGCGTCCTCGTGTCAACGAGAATACCACAAACCTTAACAACGTCGTTGCCTCCCACACCACGGAACGTTTCTATTCTTCGAAATCTTATTTAGACGGTAAAGTGATACGGTACACGATTCTTGTCGCAATATCTCATTCGCAACGATTCGGCGTGCAGGAGCGCCTCGCTCGCGGATTTAATACGCGGAAACGGATCTGAGCCTGGAAATTGCATCGTCATGAGGCGCACGACATGGAAACGAGAGGCGTTCGACGTCCTTTGTCGTCTCCACCGCGCGAATATTTGCACGTTAATCCGATTAAGGAAGTCACTTTAACGGAAAGGAATGAAACTTCAGTGTCTTGTATTCGATGTCGCCGAAAGGGTGAAACGAAACACGGATCCGAATGTGTAAAATGGATCTGAAAGTAGTTGGGAAGATTGCGCCAGGTGAAAGAGAAGATAAGAAGCAAGATAACATTGAGAGTACGACGTAAAGTACGTATATGAGATTGACTCAACAGTTTTGGGCGCTTTTCGTCGCACTTTGTGGTATCTCGTGCAAAAAGCAGTGAGCAAGTACATTTCTCTTAGGAATCTTCGTCGAGATTAGAACATTCCAACAGCATTTTCTGGACACAACCTAACAAATCGGTTAAACATTTTTGCTGTCCTATTACGTAAATATCAAATACGTATGTATTTCTTGCATCCTTCTTTTATTTTATTTCTTTATCATTATATTATTGTTGATTATTAACACGCAAACAGCACATGCATATGCTGTATTATTCATTTATGAGAATTATTAGTTCCCAGATTTTGAATTAAATATTTAAAATGGAAACGAATCACGATTAATAATATGTATAACATTAATCCTTTGCAAACTCGTCAACCTGGAAGCTGTTTAGATATCACTTACAAGTTACAAAAATATAAATCGTAGAGAATATCTTAGTATCTGTCACTAAAACCAGTCACATAGAATTTCCACGATAATCTTTGGACCACTGCCACACACACCAATAACTTATTGCACATGCAGGAACACACTGTATTCCATAATATCCAACAAAATATCCTGTTTACGGATCTATACCACAAAGTTCCGAAAAGTAAACCGCATCATTGCAAATAATAACGCGACCAGTCCTTGGTTCTATTTATCTGGTCGTTAAGAGAAATAACTGAACGGAGCACCTTTTCGGCAGAACCGATAGGGACAATGTTGCGTGAAGCACGCACTAGAATTCACGCGACTCCTCGTGAGCTTGCCGAACGAACGTCTGCTCGGTTTTCTCATTTTACGTGTAGGCGAGGTGGACGTGTATGTATGCGAATGCACGTCACCGGTCCCCTACGCGGCGTAACTTTCATCGCATGTATGCTCTGTGTAACGCTAGAGGAGGAAAAAAAACGTGTAAAATATTTCACAGACCTGAATTTCACAAGCTGCCGTCAGGTGGACCCTGTCCACGGACTTTGATTGCCATAGAGCTACACGTCGAGTGCATTGTGAGACCAGTGGAACAGCGTAAACACCCGCCGGCCAGTTACTGTCGACGAGACGGAAATGTTTGAGGGGTCCTTTGTGAAAAATTACACACCGTCGTCGATATTTTCGAGTTAGGCTGCAAACCTATCGTTGGCAAACCCGGTGTTGATGTTTATTTTGATGGAGCTAACATCCTTGCGCGGGTATTGATTTTGATGTTAGCTAACCGGTCCGGTGAAAGTTCCTCTGCACCCACGTGCGCCCGAAGAAACAATTTTCTTGTTTTTCTATCAAATGTATTTACGTTGTGCTGTTGTTAATCCTTCAACGTCCATGCCGATATTAGAGTCGGGCACAGTCAACCAGCAATTTTTAACACATTTTCTATACTAACAACCAAGTTTTCGTATTTATAAAAAGAAGCTTGTCTTCTTTCACTTGCTGCATTATTGCATTAAAATTGATACATAAATACATTGATACATAAATGGAGAATTGCTATAGCAGGTATATCCTAGAATACGAACAAATTTTATGTCACAATGCAAGATTAGAAACCGCATGTTAAATTTATAGACTTATTGCACATGAAGAGCTTGACGTTTGTTCATCACGTTGCATTGATTTTACCCTCGATGAATTTGAAGCGTATGTAGTGACATGGTATGATGGCAGAGAAGAGCAGTTAGGGGTGCAATAGTTTCGCGGTATCCGATTATCAAAGGGCTGTAAACTGATCCATGAGACCCACGATGAAGTCGGATCTGGTTACTTTGATATTAAATTCTCCTTTTAAACCTTACGCCTGCCATGCATTGCTTCTAACCACCGTGTTAATTCCAAAATCCTTTACTTTAGTGCACTGAAATCATTTCCAAGCTTCATGGCGAATATTAAGCAACAAATATTCATTAACCCTTAGACGGCGAAAGATTAATATTGGGGTGAAAAATGAATTAATGGCGCCTTCGCAGAAAGTAAACTGAACTAATCGAAGAAAAATTAACTGAACTGTTTATATTTCTTCCATCAAAATATTTTCATAACGACCGACAAAGATGATAGTCCTTTGACGACAAGAAAGAATTTCAAATAGTTCCATTTCCATCTTTTCTAAATTCATACGATATATCAATGAAAAACAAACTTCACCCTGCTCCATGTCTAATAATTGAAGCTGCTCTATCTACACCAACCCCTAAGTAAGTTCAGACAGTAATGTTTTATAAACACAGAATATCAGCTTCGTAAAATAATTTTGGACTGAATTGTGAAATATGAGTCGGTTGAAACCGTATCTGTTAGCGTGACCAAAACTCGACATTACTTTTCCATCAACCCTATACCTTAACATTATACAAAAAGTAACAACATACTTGCATAGAGCGAATAGTTGAAAAATGCCACGCTAAACAAGAAACCGTATATGATTCTTTCGACATAGGTACAGATTCGCATAGTCGATAAACTAGTGTAAATGAAGCATGATTTATTCGCATGACAGAAAACGAGGAGATTACGTCGTAATTTGGCGAACTTCTACCGCGTCGTAAGAACTCTTCCGTTTCCGTGCTGACTCGTACTAGAATCCGAGCCTATGCATTAATTCCAGTCCTAAAAATAATGATAGCGTGCCTCAGCTAGGAATTCCGAAAGCGAAATGCTAAGGGGCCTAGATTTGTAAGGGGTTAACGCGCGAAGTGGAAGAGCGCAAGGACCGAACAAGGAAGACGGAAGAAGGGACAGGCACGCTCGCCGCATTACTTTGTACAAATAACGCACGCCGCTGTAATTTGCAAAATTCCCGTTATTTTACATTTTAAACTAGAAAATAAAACGGCCTGGCTGGCGGCTGCTTATCCGCTCGGCGGGATCTCGATCCTATCGCCTCCAGTCACGCTTACCCTGCTGCAAGCAAGCCGGGCACGACTGCTCTGAAAATTACTGTACTACCCGTACGTAGCGTGAGGATTATTTTTTTCTCTCCCTTTCCCCCTCTCTCTCTCACACACACATACACACACTCTCTTCCTACGCCACCCTACGCACGCCACCCTTTCCGCGTGTCCTTACTACCCTTCACCCTCTTTTCGTGTTCCAGCTCACCTCTCTTCTGTACATCGCCAAGATTTCAAAGAGATACCGGAGTCTCGTGTAGTCGCGCGAAAATTTCAAATCTTATCAACCACCCCCGATGTTTCCCACCTTATCAACATAGGGGTGTCGCGATCCTGGAATTTGCCCGAAAAAGCGAATACTGGCGTCATCTCGTGGATGTATCTCGAACTACGAATGTTACCCCTTCGTTGGAGGGGTTTTAGGGGTGAGCTTAACCCAGCCTTGGAGGGGATCGCGTAGAAAGAAGTGGGGGTAGCCTGTACAAGTCCATGTTACACTCGTCGAAACTTTGACTTTGTAGAGTGGACGCTAATCGAGTTTCTCGTATACGACAGAGTTTCACAAACGTTTTTAATTCATCTTCAATATTCGTTTTAAAAGCGACCTTTTCATATTGTAATACAATTTAACTCATACAAATAGCGTAATATTTGTCTGCGACAATACAGAAATAAAGAATAAGGTATACGAGTATATGATCCACTCTACTATTGATCATGGTGAATATTTTTTGATAAAATTCATATACTTCATAATTACAAAAGTAACACTTTTTTCATTATTTTGCATAATTGTAGCCAGGATAAAGCATGTTTTAACTATTCAAATTTATGAAAATTTCCACTGTGCTAGTTATTATGCTTTGCACTATACTATGAAGAAATTGAAATATATTTAATATGTACCATATATTAAATATACCACTACAAAGCCATTCTTCGATTCGAAAAAAGCTCGCCTCGTGCAGAATGGGCTAACTACCGGTTTCCCCACCACCAGCCTCGAACAGCCGGTGGGGGTGAATCGATACAGCTACGATACAACGAGTGAAGTCTCGAAACTCAAAATAGGAATGCGCACGCACCCCCTTCTATCGGCGCTCTATCGAGCCTTGAAACAATGTAACAGCCAGCGAATCATTTCGTCGCGAAGAGGTGACTCTTTCAACTCTATTCGCAACACGTATATTTTCACTGTTAACAGACGTCATTTCCAACCATCTCGTAAGTGTTCCGTTTGGATTCTCCACTACGCTAACGGGTGCTAATGAAGTGTTGTAGCTGCTAAGACGTAGTGGTCTATATCTATAGCTTCTTTACATAGTTACATTCATTCACGAATTCGGTTCATTCACAACTACGAGAAGTACGTGAATATAGCGAAGTTATGCACGTTTCACAGTTTAGGATAACAAGATAACAGGATATTTAAGTACCGTTGGAATGTTAGTACGTCTAATGTACGATCAAATGTAAATATCATATCGTCATTCGCGGATGCATTTCTTATTTACATTTACTATATTTACTATATTTTCTCTTAAACGGACATCGGAAATTAGTAATCTTTGGAGATTTCTATTTTATAATTAAAATTGCGTGCTCTTTTTACAATTGGAGATGCACGAAAGGGGATACGAAATTTATAGATGCATGTTCAAATATTCTTCTGATATTTACTGCTGTCTGTGTTCTTAGACATTTTAATAAGCGCTAGTACATTTTCGATTTCATGCATGGTAGATTAGAATAAAATAGTTTCTACTATTTATATTTATTTATAAAACTATACACATGTAAATGAGATCAGTATGTCCTAGATTTAAACTCCTTTGTTTTAACGGCGATTTTCATTGTCATTTGGGAAACGGTTTGTAAATGTTAATACCGATTTCAATCGTTATGTAAAAAAGGCTAAAAAAGTCATCATCTAGATCTGACTGTTATACATTCGATGAACGTTATATATCTGATCGCTACTTTTTACTTCATTGATTATAAAAATGATTATAAAATTGTATATTTAATTTCAAATAACATCATACCAATAAAGTGCCGAATAAATTTTCTTTCATAGAAACGTAAAGCGTAACTTAAAATGGCTAAAATTATTGGTTGTGTGTAATTTAATAACATGAAATGGCTGTAACCATTCGATGATCACTGATATTAAATAAATTATAAAGAATGTAACAGTTTCATACCAGTTTTACATAACGTTTGACGGTTACGTACCTAAACATGCATTGAAATCACAAAGTTTCCTTCGCGTAGTGGATCAAACTTGAGGTATAACTAAAGAAGAGTTTCTTGAAAATTTATCTTTAGGTCATAGAAAAGTATAAAATTGCCATTATTCTGAATTTTTACCAAATATATATTAAATAAGTTGTCCATGTTTAACAAAAACAAAATCTGATTCTAAAAATAATTTTCTACGCGCATACATTATTATCTACAAAAAAAATTCTACGAGAATTATGTAGTACACACAGTGTTGTACAACTATCTAATGCAAGAATGTTATAAACACATTTATTTATCAGCATACTATAGAAAAGCACCACGTACTTCTCGAGTCAATAAAAGCGTTTGAACGAGCAATATCAAAGTCAATCACTCCGATTAAGTGAAAACCCTTAGCTCTCTAACGATTCCTGAATTATTTTTTTACCTAATTTCACGTTCGTTTCAATCAAAAACAAGTCTTTCGACGCTTCAAGAGAATCGTTAGCGTAAAACGAGAAATCACGCACGTTGATAACAATTTTTCCCCGTTTCTCTCAAATTCAAGAGATTTTCTAACGACAGAAAAATACGAGTGGCTTGAAAATGAGCCAAAATCGCGGTAAGTACATGCATCGGGAATCTCGTCTCGTTCGAAAATTAATGCAGACATTGCTATTCGCGAAAGGCAAGCCTCCCTTAGAAGCGGAACAGAGCTACACTTTGAAAACACGATTCGAAAGCAAAATCATGGATTCTGTGAAACAGGAGACAACGGACAATGGGCAACGGGATCTCGAGGGAGCCATAACTGGGAGCTGACTCTCGCGTGATCGTAGTTGCTTAAAATGTCAGCTCGGAACAACGGTACAACTTTGAGACGCCTCCGGTCGAGATTTAAGGTTTAACCATTTGGCACATCGTACCAGAAATGGAACGTTGGTACTCCAACGGATATCGATGGATCGTCGGATCATTCTGGATCGATCGACTTTTCACGGAGTGGCCTGGCGGGACTGTAAAAGGGGATGATGGGGTATACCTATGGGGAGTATGTCGGTGCACATCGTATAACGTACGTGGTATGCTGAAGGGGCGAGAGACAGATTAATGTGACCCCGTCACTGTTCGAACAAAGCTTCGCACAATGGCCGCACACCGGGGACACTGGACGGCTGGATTGCGTGGGACGGGGTTTGATGTTATAGGGGGTGAGGGCCCGGGAGGGCACAGAAGGAAGGGGCTTGACTGCACTGGATATATTACCCGCCACTCGCGGCTATCACCAATGAGATTCAATGCGCGATCACGTACGCTCTCTACGATACCTGCAAAAGTGTTGTCCGTTTTGTCTCTCTGTCCTTCAGTTCAACGCGTTTCTATTCTATCGTGATGCTTCGTACTTCGTCATGACTGTCGATGCTTGATCCGTTTGTTGTTCTTGGACTCTTTCATTTTATTCAGAATTTTTCTGTATTTTTCGGACTCCGCTTTTCGCAATTGTTACATCACGCTCTCGAAGGATTCGTACCAGGTAAATATATCGTGGTGTTTGAACGTTGTTGTACATGTGAATGACTGTATTGTTCGGTAATCTATATCTGGCATTTCTACTCCAATATTTTGTACTGTATATGCAACACATACATACACACACACATATAAATGCGCGCGAATTAAACGAATTTAAAATACGTTGTTTCAAAAACAATTATGGAATTCCATTAAAATTATTTACAATGGAAAGTTTTACATATATTCCTACAAAGATTAAATCTTCGAGGAGAAGATTTCTTCTCTACGGTCAAGTACATCTGACTTTCATGTATCCGCATAAATTGGTCCAAACTAAATCTCCAAACTATATTCGATTAATTTAATTCAAACAGAAAAAACACAGTTACCAACGGACCCCAATCCCCCGATTATCCGATCTTAACTTCGAAGCAACTCGGAAGAGACACTTAAAATTTCTCCAGGTCGATACACCGTCTCGGTAATTCCTCGCAGATGGGTCAACGAGGTGCACGGAAAGCGAAAGAGACTGTACTGGATAATGTAGCAACATCTGCAAGTAACAAAACGAGGAGCGCTCGTTTTCCAAGAAGATCCGGCCAGCGGAGATCGATATATCTGACGGTAATCGTTTTTTCACCGAGATAAAGGAGGACAGGCTCGTGTGTACGGTCTGTATTTTCACGGAGGTTCCATTAAATCACTGGAAAATCTGTTCCATCGTGAGTGCCATGGCTGTCACGGCGTTGCAGAATAAAGAGGGGCTTATTATAAGCGACGGTAATTCTCGAATAAATAACCGCGGTCTTGCACGAAGATCGAGAAGGGGACGCCGGGCTAGTGCGGCTGAAGAAGAAGGTGAAAGAGAAAGAGAAAGAGAAGTGGTAAGAGGAAGTCGCGGCGGAGACGAAGGAAAAGGAGCTGGGGTCGTAGGTGGCTGATTTATTTCGGCGCCGCAAAGATCTGGATCCGCGTACGTGCCCCGTGCCTCAAATTACCAACTTATAAACTCTCGCTCCTACCTTCGCCCTCTCTTCCCTCTCATTTTCTCCTTCTTCGTTTCACCAATGTTTCTCCCTATCCTCCGTCCACGAGGCGTCGTTCCTTGCACCCTTGCTCGCCCGTTCTCGCCAGGATCCTCTATACATCACCCCCCTATTCATCGGGGAAGGCAAGAAAGTAGTGCGCGACTTCGTCGACTCGTTGACGGATTGAGAAAGGTCAGATTGTGCTTGCGGATAATCTAAGATATTTATAGAATAACGCGGCCTACCTTACTGCCTTGGATCGTCGGAAATCATCGTGAGTCGACGACTTATACGGTCTCCGGAACGTCTCTTACCTGAAACCAGATTACTCACGATTAGGCTGTTGAAAGGCTCCGGTGAATACGCGAGACAGATTATTTCAAGAAATCGATTCTCTGCGCGACGTTGGCTTAATGTTTGAAATAGTTATCGATATGTCGCATAAAATATTATTGTATTATGCAATACATGTTTTTCAATCTCTTTTTTAGCTTCTAATTCTCTTCTATTCTATTTTATTATATTATACGATTAATTCTATTAAGTTTAGTCCATCAAATCGAATAACTTTCATAAGAGAGATTGGTTCCTAGTTTCAATAGTCAGAGAAATAATAACGCGTATAAAAACGAACATAGTGCAGGAATAGCGAAATAGTTGGTAGAATCGAAGCAACTTTTTGTATGCGAAACGAACACGTCGAACTTTGTGAATCGTTGTTCAAACATCGTGTTCCCTTAATACTAGTAGAAAGTCTATCCAGTCCAGTATTTCATCAGATATTAAATACATAAAACTATGTTAGATAACAATCGAAAATTTCTATAAAAGAAACAGTTCGCGTGAATTATTTTCACTTGCGTGCATGCTTTAACGAAAGATCAATAGTCCTTTTGTACAGCTGTTGGCATTTCATTTCGTTGTGCAACTTGATGAATCTTAATCAAGTTGGAGTTGAAAGGATGGAAAAGGGGATAGACAGAGAAAGTAAGTGAAAGACAGAGAAACGTGACGACGTTAAACGAAAGGGTGAAGCAAGGAGCAAATCGAGCAAAATCGAAGTTTTTTTTGGCAGTGTTAGCGCGTTTAATTTATCTGACGATAATGGGGCGAAGACGATATAGTGAACAGGAGAAAAAGGACGACCGACCGAGGGACAGAATCCCTTATTAAAATTCATTAATTTCGCCCATCTATGAAAGTTTCATTTTCATGCAAATCCGAGGAATAATCCAGCGGGAAAAGAACCAAATCGGATGACTTTGGAAGAGTTGCGGGGTCCCTGCAAAAATTTGTTCGCGTTCAGAGACAAACACGCCAGCCCATAAAAATCAACTTCGATAATAAAGATAAGCTGAATATGATAAGCATATTTTAAAATAGCCAGGTGTATTGGCTATTTCATGATTCCATGATTGATATTCCATGTATTTTGACAATTAATTGCTCGTATACATACGTGTGTATATTCAGTTAATTATCAAACTTATATTTGTCAACCCTTCGTTTAAGTTCATTTCCCAACGACAAAAGCTCGACGAAATTATTTCGTACAACTTTAAATGAAGTTTGTTGAAGTGCTTGCATTGAGCACGAAATATCTTGCTGGAAACATTTGGTTGCAAACATCGAAAATATACAGCGGTTCGGTACTCGAACTTTTATAGAACCTCGACTGCCTTTATAGAATTTTTTGTACATGATATGCACCTTTAGATACATTCTATGTATGTAGAACCATAATCGTACTATTTCCAACTTATTTTAAAATCATTACGTAATTTAGAATTTGAAAAGATCTAAGATTGTTGAACATTGAAACAATTTTAATATTAATTTAATTGATCTTTTTAATTTTGATTAAGTGAAATCTAATATGAGGAAAGTGACCAATCTATTATCTGACAATGCCATTACTCAGACACTGACGCTCTGATTCAGATAGGATGCTCTATCTTACAATTAGTAGGTCAGGTTACATTCTAAATAACAAAATAACGTCTTGCAAACAGCGAACCCTATACTCAAGCTTAAACAGGAAAGTTTGTCAAGACGTAATATAAAATACCTAGAAGTCAAGATGTTAATCTAAAAATCTCACAATGGCGTGAAATTGTTTCTTCGTTATCTGTTGCACGGTTCCGTAACCGCTCTAACCAACTTCGGTTCCCGTGGGACGTTACTAAATCAAGCGCACCGACCGCGAATTAATAACCCGTAAACTGTGCTGGTATTAATTCGTTTAAACAGTAAATACATACATCGAAAGTCGGGACACGCTCGATCAGATTTGATCCGTTGTAGAGTCGGGCCAGGGCTACGGACTCCGGACAAATGGACGTGACAGAAATCTGGCGCGGCGGGCAATGAGCGATCACGTGTTCCCAAGCGGTAACCTCAGAAGGAGCGAAATTTTCCAACCGACAGCCACGTCAAAGCGATTTGTCGTCGGGCTTCCGGAGAGAAATGCGAGCCGCCTCCCCTGTCCGTAGACGAAACGACCATTTCCTATGTCTCGAGAGTCGCCCTTGCCCCGTTTTTCTCTGCTTCCTCCGCTTCTCTATACCACTTCCGACGACCCGAACTTCCACTGTTCCACGTCTTTCGTCCCTCCGTCGTGCTATCTATCGGTTGTTATTTATTTAGAACGAGGGGATGAATGGTAGCCCCTCGATACCGAGCAGACCGTGCCACCGATCGCCGCATGCAGCCTTTTTCCACGATATGTATATACCGCAGATTACAGTTTATCGCGTTCATGCAACATTAGGCTTCCCCGTTATTTACCGTGTTTTCGCCGTTTTTGTTACTCCCAGTGCATGCCTCTCTTTCTTTGCCTTCTTCCACTTTACTTCAGCTACGCTAACACATTCTCCTAGACCAACCAGCGGAATTTCAGGTAAATCTGCGGCCTGATACGTTTGTCTTATTTATATTCACGTAGTTTGAGAGATTTCTGAAAAGTGATCTTGCACGTATTAAAAATCGATAATTCTAGTATTAATATTGACAATGAGTTCCAGACTAATTGGAAGCGAGAATTAATATTTCAGGGTAACGTATGAAATCTGCATTTTCGCTCACGTTATTGTCCTTATCAAAAGAGACAGAGAGAGAGAGAGTGAAGGATAGGATTTAATTCCATGAAATTCCGAGGAAACGGTGAGCGCAGACGTGATACTTACGTACATGCATATTTCTTTCGTAACGGTATTTAACGCGACTTTCCAAGAGATTTTACGTTCCACTTCTAGTTCAGCCTCCGTTAAGCGGGTTAAAAGTTTTGCTCGCCTGGACGATGGTAGAGACGCACAACGATTATCGCGAATAAAGCGCATTGAAGACTTTCCTCGTGGCTTTCTTTCGGCTCGCGTTAAAGAAACGCTATTAATCACCAGGTAGGTGCGAAGTTTCGGTTTGCAAGAGCACGCGCGCGGTCTCGCTTTAGCCGCGAACGATGTTTGCGTAGTATTTTGTCATTAAGCCTTCAAGAGATCGCGGGCCGATCAAAGCTCGCAGTGGTGAAATGCAATTTGGTTTGCATATTTCGTGCTACGATCGATTCTTGGCTCGGAGCGCGAGTGAACGTTCGCCTGCCGACTTTCTGCTCCGGCGATTATGTTAATACGGATAACGAAGGTAACACACAACTGCGTGCCGCGCAGGGCGTGTGCTGGATATATTTTTCGAGCGCTTTTTCTTTTCTCCCTTCTTTATACGCAGCCCTCCACAAAGTCTCGTCTAGGCGACGTGCATAAAAATATGCGGACCTTCGAACCGGCGCGCGGCATGAGTTCACTGCATAATCATGCAGTCAATGAGCGCGAACGAGCTAACCATGCGAAAAAGGAGAGCGAGGAGAAAAAAATTTATGGTCTGGCGTATCGGGCTCGATATCATTTCAGAGCCGTGTGCTAACCTCCGTGATTCTTCTCCCATACAGCCTTTTGAACGATGAACCGTTTTGTTTAAATAAAAGGGGGTTTAAATAAAGGGGGGAGGCAGAATTTATGAGACAATCGAGGCAATGATTTCTGATAGGAGGCTGAATGAGTGGAATGTGGAAAATAAATCTTGCAAAGCGATAACTTTCCCCATTCGTTTACCATTCTATTTATGTGCAAGTTAATAGTTGTTATTTTCAGAATAGTATTCATGGGAGCTATTTACTGTTATATATTGCAACAGAAACGAGAATAACAATTTTCCAGTCACTTAAGATTTGCTCAATATTTTAAGTTATGAACACAGGTGTATATTTAGAATAAATCCGATAGCTATGAGCAGAGGTATATATTTAAAAGAAAGCTGATACAATAACCTTGAAATATTTTATTGAATTATAATTTACGATTTCCATATTTTTACTCCATAAATTAGATACGTTTGAAGGAAATAACTGTTCAGATACAGTCTTCTATATTTGCATCATGAAATAATTAGATTAACGATAAGATATATCACTGGAAATGTGAATAAATTAGAGGTTGTAGTTCGTTTAATCACACTGGAAAACCAGGATTTCATTAATTAATGGATTTCGTTTATTGTAAATGCAACGAAATTTCAGCTAGATTTCCTAACGCTGTCCCAAATACGATGAAATTTACTTGTCCGTGCATGTTTTATGATGGTATGTACGAAGTATTCGCCCGTTAGTTGCAAATATTTACCTTGCCTCTCGTGGTGCATTTACCGTTGTCCATGTTCACAGCACTGTTAGCGATAACAGAGCCTTTCTGTTTCTCGCTCTGCAATTGTATTCAAGTATGCGAAGCCGGTTTATGTGAAAACAACGAGAGATGGAAGAGCACGAATACAACTTTATTGTAAAATAATGTGCAGGAAAAATTGATATTTATCGAGCTTTACGATGTAGCTATTGTTTATAGAATTGTTGCTAGCAATCATACAGAATTTTATCATCATTACGCAATAGCATTACGCAAAAGAACACTAAAAGATATCAGTTATCAAATAGAAATCGTATGAATATTCATGTAGCTCTTACTACGTAAACGTAGTTCTTTCATCTTCGATGCATTTTCCAATGGCTAAGACTCTCTAAGATCTCTGAAAAAATTCACATAATGTCTTCGAATATTCTGAATAAAGATTGTCATCAAATTTTTGATCTGTTTAAATATATTACGTGGTAAATAATAAAAAGTAAAATACACACAGAGGTGGAACTTTATATTTGAATTAACCGGGACACGAGATACTCTCGTTTACACAATGAGGGTTAATTTTTGGTCGACTTTGTCCTATGCAAACCAATAATCGACATTTGAAAACATTGCTTCGTAATTACAGTAAGAAAAAATTCAGGCTGGATTGTCAGCACGTGTTCTGTTCGACTTTTTGAAAGACGAAGGCGGTCCTGAACAGAAGACAGGTCGATATAGCAGAGACTGTAACTCTTATCGCAAGGAAGCCGGCGGCGGAAGAAGAAACATCCCTCGTAAATATAGAAGGTATAAAAGCTACCCTTTTGATGGAGTGGGCTTTTAAGGGTCGGCTTGGTATCGGACCGTTCGTTCACCGCAGGATGACCAGAAGGATCGAATGGAGAGGCCGAAGGGTGAGCGGTCTGTGGACGTAGGATACCCGGCGTGCTTAACGACCATCGCTTTACGGGTTTCGTATTTTGTTTAAAATCTAACCATAAAGTGGCCATCGGTTCTAACCGTACTGTGGCATTCGCTATTACCAGTTTTAATGCATCATTACACTACGTATATACCTAACCTACATTCCCTATCACCGGCTGATAGCATAGGATATGAGGCTAAAGAAGGTATTCTGTAAAATGGCATTTCTTTTCAAATGTCGTTAAGATTCGTTTTAATGAAATTTCAATTTGTTGCTGAGATATCGTGCAGGAACGTTTAATCGTGTATCGTAATAAAGTTGACGTGATCAGAGTTGGCCGATAGTCTAGAGGAAATTATCTTTTGGTATTTTCATTTAGTCGTATCTTGTATCGCATAGCTCATTTCGTAAAAAATTATCATCCACGAAGAAATACAAAATATAGGAAAGTATCATCTATGATCTGTAAATAATTAATTAGATGCTTTATTCTCTGAAATATGTTTCTTGAAAGCTGTCGTCACAATTTCTAATAATTTTTCGCGAAATGTAATAAATATGTTGTATATAATTAATGGAATTATTTCCTTTATGTCGAGCGACGCTTTTTATTTTTTTATTTAACAAAGGAGTAAATTTGTACATGAAATGGCATGTTCGAAACAGCCTGCTATTTGTAAATTATAATATCTATATCTTAAAATCTTACGTATATGTACGTGTATACGCAGCTACTGTTTATACGAAGAGAAAAAGCTATCGCAGTTGCTTCCATTTTTATTCGACATATATCTTCGTCTATTTGTCTCGTGAAACGATTTCTGCAGATAGTGTATGATGATAGAAAGCATCATCGAAATTCAGAAGGAAGCGTCACAAGGTATTCCCATTTCCGGCGCGCTTTCCCGCTCATATGGTATATAAGGATATCAACGAGGCGATAGAGCTGTTCCCGCCTGGGGTGAATAACTTATGTTTACTCGCATAAATTCTCATATTCGGCGTCACTTAAACATTCGAAATTCGATCGAATTCAGGGAGTTTAACATTTCCAATCATTCCAGTTACTTCATATTTCCCAATAATTGTCGTATTGTAACTTATCGTTTGATGTATAGTTATGAACAATGCGGTATTGTAGTTGGAATTATATTAAATCAGATACCGAGATAATGAATTTCACTGCAGTTCACGTTTTACTAAGCTCAATCGTATTGATTAAATACAACCGAAATTTGGCTGCAATTATAAATGTTAAATAATAAAACTTAGTATTTCTTTATTGAATTATATAATTTGCCGTATTTTTTAATTTTTGTAAGAGATATTAATAGGTACATTGCGAGCGAAAGTGGACTAATCTCAGTGCTCGATGAACTAAAAAACTCACCGTCTAAAATAGATGTGAGCATAAAATATTCAATATGCTTGATCTCGTTATAATGTTTGTGTTTGATTTTGACAAAAATGAATTCCTTCGCTTTTGTATGATTTACATAGTTTACTTGAATATATTAAAGCTATAAAGTTACATTTGGAAAGATACATTTACTTACAGACTTACAGTTGCTTTATTTTCGCTCTGATATTTCATTCGTGAGGAATAAGCTTCCTAGAAAGCAATACGAGATTCTTTAATTCCAGTTTATACGCGTCCAATCTTCGGAGCGGTAAGAAAAATATTACGTTAATATCCCAGATGCATCGTAAAGGTGACAGACGGACGTATATCGAAGCGGACACACCGGCAAGACATTATATTTTTGGAAAGCAACCAGCCGCTCCGGAGCTTACGGTGGCCATAAAGCTGTTTTATTTCCACCGAGCGGTTTTAAAATTCCACTCTTGAAATGGCGTGCGCAAGGTAAGGGTAGAGCAGCGAGGGAAAGTATCGTACAGACGGTGAAAAGAAGCGAGAACGCGAATCAAGACGACTTCAGAGGACGAACGTACGAACGCAGGCTCGCGAGTAAAAAATATAAATGTTGGCTCCCCTTCTAGTTGTGAATTCGAGAGGGTTGGACATTCATACATATGGGGCCAATTTACAAAAATTATTCAGACACCAGACGATCGTAAACGCGTATCATTGTCGAAGGATTTGAGAGATTTCGAAGAGAACACGAGCGGATAGATGGAGGAATCGAGTGTTAGGCTTTGTGAAAGATGTAGACACTTGGCTCAAGTATTTCCATTTCGCGAAACAGTGCCACGTTCGAGAAATTCACGATGAGAAATAGATGACTTCGCGCACCTCTGTAAATGAGCAGTGCTGAAATGTTCCTGACGTAAAACGAGGACGTAAAAATAAATTCGAGAAATGTACCTGATAATTTTCCACGTTTCACGACAAGTCGGGGTAAATTTCCACGCGACCTGAATTAAACAAGTTTTTTTACATTCCGTTCGTCGCGAAAGAAACGAGGATAAACTGCACATTTTTAATCCAAAAGATACAGTTTGTCAAATTTCGAAGTGAACGCTTTTCACGATATTGGAAAATCTACCCCAAAATCTACAGTCGGGCTTTCCTCTTTAAAAAGAGCTTTAATTCGCTGGCGTATTTTTGGCAAGTGTATCGGTAGATTTCAAACAGTTTACCTTTCGACGTTTTCATCCGGTTGTATTACTTTATATCTACAAATATGTGTACAAAACTTTGTTTTATTGAAATAAAATAATTTTGTGGAAATTTTAGAAAGTATAATGAAACGACAAAAATTTAATACAGTTAACTCACAGTATATTTATTTACTCTAAATTGAAACATATGTTCAGAATACAACTATAAACTTTTAAACGCTCTACGTAAGGTCTTCCTGTTATTTCATAAACATAATCATTTATATACAATTACCCTCAGTTGTACAATCTTTTTCTGATTTCCTTTGTATCTTTTTAAAAGACGTAGTTTACCTAGAAAAAAAAATACACTTGACTATATCTTGACAAAAGGATAAAAGAATATTCGTACCGTAAAATATCAAAGTAAGCATAAAGCAGTACTTCGTATTTCACTTCACCTCTCTATATGTATATTATATTTCCGGGCATTCAACGTAACTTCCCGTTATATTCGTGCGTTGTATAAGGGGCACAGCCACGATCGCGACCTGTCTAGCATTCAGTGAAACAAGTCAGTAATCGCTTTTATCGCTGATTCCGCTTACACGATGCCCATGGAGGCGGCTCGAGGCCGCGCCGTTCTCGCCCGAACTTCCACTAATCGTTGTTACGTAAACTTCGCACAAAACGCGAAGCGCTATTATTATTATAACTTTCAATAATCGTCCCCGTATAAATTTGTCAGAAAATGCCCGGCCAGAATGTTATCTCGGCAACTTCGCCGCCTGTATATTCCGCTTCGAATTCATAACAACTTTCCAAGTCACAGCGAAGCTAGGCCGGGCAATAAATTCATCTATGAAACGGCCTGTATAGCGAGGCAGCACCCTCGTGGTTATTTCAGTTTTCGCCGGTGTGGATTGTTCGCCCGAACAGCAGAGGAGGCACGAATGCACTAAATAAATAAAGTAACAACGCGTGGAAGGGTGCAGTGCTGAGACTCGAAAAGTAAAGGAAAGAATCGCTGCTGCCTGGTGCGCGCCACAAATGCAGGAAGAACACACAGAGGAAGGCTAGAGAAAGAGCACAGAGACAGCGATGCTAGTTCGAAAGAAAGGGTGGGACGAAGAAGCGACGAAACCCCGCGGGTCACTCGTCCGACTTTGCGAAATAAAAACTCGCTTTACGGCCAGCTTTTATTGCGGCCTCAACGTTTCTTTTGTATCCCTTTCGTAGCGCGCTACAGTGGCTTTCAATCGGTTCAACGAATACATAGTTTACCAATGGTCTCCTCGGGAATACCGCGCTTCCCTTTTTCCCGACAACTTCTATCCTCTGCTCTCTTTTGCCTCTTATTTCCCATCCATGTCGTGCTGCCTCTTTATTCCTTCGCTGTTGTTTTTTAACCCCCGCAAACTGGAGGAGAGTTCTCTCTCTCTCTCTCTCTCCCTCTCTCTCTCTCTCTCTCTCTCTCTCTCGCTCACTCACTCACTCACTCACTCAGTCTTCACGATCGTTCTTAAACGAAGCCGAACTCTTGTGATTCTTTGATTCCATCCATTGCGCTTTCTTAACCCATGAAAGTAACTTGAATTGCAGGATTGTTTGAGGTAATTAAATCTTCCTGAAGTAATCAGATTGCCGTTTCTGAGGCAACCGGCACTGAAGAACAATATCGCGGCCGAGATCCGTTCGTGTTGATTACTATCGGCAGAAAAATTAATACTCAGCCGTTTGGTGAACAAACGTGGAAGAACTTTTGCAGCGTTTTGTATTGGTTTCAGGTGAAAAATGTCACGCAATGTAGCATACATGGTAGGGATATTAATCGAATTAAAAGTTCTAATGAGAATTGAAGATTCCAAAATGAGTCCGTGAAGATGAAAAGAGCGCGTGTGTTTCTTTATAGCTGTATCGTGATTTATTTGAGTTTGCGATGATTTAATTAAAAATTATATACTTGTAATAATCTGACGATGAAAAAGTCAAATATAGAAGGAAATTCTATACCATTATCGAATTTCTATCCACTTGGAGTTAGTTTGGATATCGTCACACCTACTTCAACTGAAAACGTGTTAAGGGTGCAATGGAAGGGTGCTCATGATATTCATTAGGCACGTAGATTGGTAATTAGAATTTTCAGCAAAAATTAATTAGTGCAATATCGAGTTAAAGATAGCTTAAAATCAAAGCTACAATTTAACAAATTAAGGAATTGCTTAATAATCACTTGTACACACGCTTGTGAAATCCTGAAACTTGAACATTAACAATAGAAGTTAATTGGCGGTAAATGGAAATTTACATTACTAAGATCTTATTGTTAGACGAGTTAAAAATTCTTATTTGTTATCATCATTTTACACATTTTTCTAAAATTCATAATTTGTATAAATAACATCACGAGTACTCTTATACGATGTGGCAATTTCACCAAGGCTCGACAGTTTTGTTGGAACATTCACAAATAGGAATGGTAGATACCTAAGCGAAAAAATTTAGAATTTCTCGTTCTGGTTAGCTTTGATCAAGTGAAGATTAATTTCTCATGGTTAATTTGGCAATTAATTTGCCAAGAGGAAAAGTGGTTCTTACATCAAGTTGAAGGAGAGCCTGTCAAGAACACTGATTGAAATGTAGGGTAGAAAAGCCTCGGGCGGAGGATTCGAGGGTAGAATATTGGGGTGGTTGGGCAAAAGTGTCAGGCGCGCGATTTAAAGTGGCTAACAGCATACCGTATCGTAAAAATGATACTTCATTCTAGAAGAAAATGTTTGTAATCGCAATAACCTGGAAATTCGTAGAATGAAATACATTGCAGCCATTGAAACGTTTAACATATCCTTTTCTTCAATTTGCGTTGTATATAAACAATTCTGAGTGAATTTTTGTAATGTGTGCCCATTCTTACCATTTTCCTTGCTTTGTTTTTATATCGAACTCGCAAAGTTTTGGGCCAATACACTTCACAAGAAATCGTCGCTTATTGCTCAAGATTGGAGACTATTTCTGTCAGTTTACTGAAACAACAGGGAACGCACGCTAGATTTCAGTGTGACTTTCTTCGTATTTTTCTGGATGTAATAAACGAGTGGCGTTTGCTGCGGAGTTCGCAATTAAACCCTATATACGTAGCGTACATGCCACATGCACCGAGCACACTCTAGGCGCGGAGGGCAGGTAAAGCCCGTTTGTTTTGGAAATTGCGTTAATTTGCCAAGCGCAGACCGGCTGATTTTGTGAGTGACGTCGCAATCACTGCGCAATCACCGGAAACGAACGAATCGCGGAGGTGAACCACCGTGGTTATGTATACCAGCGCGATCGTACGCGTGCAGTTTCGTTTTAACAATCGAATTCTTGGAATAGCTATGTCGTGGAACAAAGGATTCCGATAATATTCCTATATACTAGGTCTGGAAGTTTCGTGTATCGTGAAATTAAAGATTTTCAGTTACAAAATCCCTTAAATTCAAGGAATTGCTGAGTTTACAGTTTACATGTTTGTACAAAGAAGTTTAAAAATTACGGACATAGAGATTTCAAAGATAAGAGTTTGGGAATTTGAGATTACGATATTGTATAACAGCATAATTCAAGCTTTTTTTTCAACCAGAAAATTATTTTTATTTTAAATATACATAATAATGCTAACAGTACGTACATACATAATTTATAATATACACAATTATGAAGAAATTATACTACGTTCAAAGTAAATGATGTAAAGTAAGCAAATAGTTTTAAACATTATCACGAACCTATAATGCATTAATCAGCAATGATCGTAAAGAATAAGTAGCCGAATTTTTTCTAATTCCAGTTAGAATCGAAAATGTTAATAATTGTAATTAAGTTAAAATTATATAATAAATCCTATTCATACGTAAGAAGGGAAATTAACCAAAAAAGGATGTACGGAAACTGTTTAAGATTGTCTACCAGGTGAACGCATAGCAGATTTAGTAATTAGCATTTTCGCTACGTCAAGTCTTGAATACATTATTTCGTGAAAACATCGTTGTAATTACAATGGCGTGGGTAAAGAGTAGGTTGTAATAACGTAGAAGAGAATGTTATGGTAAAATCCAGAGTGTCATCCTAGCAATTAATCATCTATTAATTGGCAAGAAAACGTGTTTGTCATCCTATGAAATTACTTGATCTTCAAGAGACCAGACTATTGGCAAGTTAAACGTTGTTGCTCATTATTTATAATTAATTAATACAGACCTCTTTGCACGTGAATCACTTACCTCCTAACTTGGAATGCAGTGCATCGTTTTCTTCCCTGTTTTTTTATATGCAAGCGACAAAACTATACAGTAATTCAGCGATGCAAATGTACATATATGGTATATAGAAATAAAGTATGTAATTATGAGCAAATTAAATACGTATTTAGATATTATGTATTAAGTATTACGTGCGTAAATATTAAACATTATTTAGCAGAATATATACGTAGAATCTATGAAATTAAATCGAAATTCATGTGAATGTAAATCAAGACAGAATCCAAACCATTATAATATTGCAATTCGAGATAAAATTGTGAAAGAAATTAATGTTGAATGCTTCTAATTCCGAATGCAAGTCACAGCTGTAATGAAAAGGAAAAAAATGTATCTTCATGCTTACCATGAAAAATTTCTCTTTTAGTTATACGGGTCAGCGTAAAGGCTTTAAAAACACGAGTTTAAATACACGAGTATTCTAATATAACTTGAATAACAGAAATAAAGGAATGAAGTCACATTTTCTTTATAACTTAATTTATAATCACATAATCAGTAATTAATATGCTGCAACTATAAATAGTGAAATCATGCCTTTATCTGCACTTCCGTAATTAAACTATTGAAATTGAAAGCAGTAAATGTTCTGATGCGATGTAGTGTACTCGTACCTACGCGTGTATTGCGCTTGTATAATATAAAGTAACCGAAGTGTAATCGAATCTAGTATGAATTTCTCAGTAAAATTGGGAACACCTATGGTTTGGCTGCGGCATATAAATCGCATGGGAAATTTATTTAACTTAGCAGAAAGTTCAGCGTACAAAATGCGAGGACCGTGTTAAATGCAAAACAGCGGAGGTTTTCGTAACAAGTGACATAATAAGAATTAATTTACTTCAACAGAACGTACAGCGTACGTTCTTGTAATCAATGTACGTACGTACGTACGTTCATCCACAGTTTCTATGAATTTAATTAGATTAAATAATATGTAAGGTTTGTTAAGGAGTAAAATTGCGTGTAAAACTGATGGTACTGAAAGCAGAATAAGTATTGGGATAAATTTAAATGGGGAAGAATGTTAAAGTTGTACGTACAAAGACGAGCAATTTCTTCAGAAGCATATAAAGATAAAAGCAAAGAATAGAGATCAGATTTTGAAATATTATTAAGTTAATAATAATATAATTAAAAACAAAAACATATTCGTTAATAGATGTGCTACATAATAATACGATAATAATGTTAATAATTCTGATATATGACAAGTTTCAAATATCTTAGAATCGTTAAGATAAAAAAATCATGCAAACTGACATTGTTAATTAAAATCGTTAATCATTACTACTGACGAGTAATATTTAATATGGGTTCTTTGTTTAAATATATAGAGACGTTTGAATAGAGGAAAAGCTTCGTGCATCGTAAGTAAACAGGTAGGGAAATGAAGAAAACATAAAAGGACGAAAATCCAAAAATGTTAGAGAGTGTCGTTGCAACGTGGTCTAAAAATGTTCTAGCTTGTTACATTCCAGACCTAATTAGTGTCCGAAAACCCTATTGACAGTATAATTTATTACCTTCGATTGATCACCACCAAATAATCTGAACTTAATATAAAGAATATATGCACATTCATCGCAGAAGGTGGTTTTCCATGTTATTTACTCACCATTTCCTTTTGTCTTTTATCCACTAAAAATAATACCAAACTGAAACTAAACTATATATTATTGACATATCTTATGTTTTGAACAAATAGAAAAATTTCATATTAAAATATACTAACATTTATATTAACGAATTATACTAAAACGAATCATACCTACCTTTATACTAAATTCATATATCGGAAATCTCTCTATTTTCTATAGTCTAACACTATTGCTTTTTATTTAAGCAGAATTGACTCGTGTCACAAGCACCGATCTTTTACTCTCCAAGCAATTATCAGATACCATATATGCATGCTATAAAAATCAATGTCTTTCCGTGACGGACCCTACATTACGATAAACGTAACACACCGCGAGGCCCCCATTCTCGAACTCGACGCGCCGGGATAGAGGGGGCGGACACGTTCGAGTGGACACGTGTAACTTATTTTTCAATTTGTACCAACCACTGGCGACCCTATCCGAGGGTATGGTTTTTGCGAAATCAATCACACGTTATTTGCCACCACATGTCCCCGCCGTTAGCAGGACAGACAGAAAGAGTGACGACAGACACGGGAGGAACACGAGAAAGGAGAACGAGAACAGGATTAGAAAAAGAGAGATCTGCTCATATCGGGCTCGAACACCCGTAAAATCCTGAGTAAAAAGTCTGCAGATTTATCAGAGGGAATAAGTGAACTACGAGGAACACCGCTATCCATTTCGCCAAGACAACTTTAAAATGTGCTCTTTGTATTATTTAGTATGCTATTACGACAGTATTTACATAAAAATTGTTGTGAAATTGAGAAGAAAATTGACAAATTGTGTTAAAACCAACTTGGCAGTAGAAACAATAATTTTAGTTGTCCATTAGGATCTTAACTACTCAGATTAATCACGACACAACTTTGTATATCAGAGAAGATTTTTTATTTTGAACAACCCCTGTTTTACAACGAATGACTTAACTTCAAATGATACACAAATAAAGTTAGTATGTACCACGTGAAACAGATTTTCTGATACATAATTGATACACTGCTGGGACAGCAGTAGATCTGTTCGAGGCCATCATTGTTCGAATATCTTCGGTACAAATAAAACGTGTAACATCGATGAAAGCTTTCGGGTTGGAAAAGTGTGCGCGATATTTGATGGTCCATCGTAACGGCAGAAAGTGAGGGAAAATCTAAGAAGCGAGAGAAAAAAGGAGATGAACGAAAAACACAAAACGTTCGTGAGCACGACCGAGCACTATCCTCGTACCTTTGTTAGTTCTACACATCGAGGCCCTGCTGTTATTTCAACTGCACGTAAGATAAGATCTTTGCGTTCGCTTCCTCAAAAGCTACTCGAAAGGCGCACCTGTATTTCGTTTCGTTGATGCTCAGATGGATCGTGCATTGTACCTTAACTGCGCGGACGTGTTTTAGGTTGAAAGAATCAAAGGCTGGATTGCCAGGAGGCGGAGTTCGGTTTAACCTTCTCCGCACAGCAATTTACTTCGAAATCATTTACCCTGCGAGCAGCGTCCGATAGAGAGAAAAGGATAGCGCGAAAGGGTGTCGAAGGAAGAGGCTGAGCCAAGGCAGAAGAAAGGCGAAAAGAAAAAGGGATGCGCATTAGGGTTCGGAGGTTTCGAAAAATTACGTCAGTAAATTTCCGTGGCAACTATCATCATTTACTTAAACTCGGTGGCGTCGTGTAACCATTGCGAAGCGGAGATAGAAGCTAGTCTCTTACGAAATCGCGGGGACAATTGTTTTCCGAATGTAAGAGGCGAGTAGACCTAGCGAAGCCAAGTCGAGATGTACGATAATTGTTTGCAATTATTGGCTCGCCTGGGGCCAACTTTAGGATCATCTCAACATGCCCGGCAAATTGTTACCGTTGCTATCCTTGCTTCTATTCGACGTTTCTCCTGTCCTCCTACCCCCTCTCCCAGCCTTTCGTCGTTCAGTTTCTCCACCCTTAGCCCAGCCTTGGTCGCCCGCGAATTTCCTTCCTCCGTCGTTTCCTTTCTTACGTCTCACCCTGTTAGTAGTTAAACGACTCCTTCGTACCTTGCCAGTTGACGAAATTGAACGCCATCCCCCTAGTCCAGCTCGATCTCTCGTTCGACCGATCGTTTCGCTTACATCGCCACCGGCTGAACAGCTTTTCCAGGAAGAAATTATCCTTCTAATGGCGAGATCGAAACGCCACGAACTTTACTTTCGCAGGGTAATGAGGTTGCTTTGTGCGATATTGGTGTTCCGATAGAGATTAGAGTAAAGTAGTAAAGTATTCCTTGCAAATTTAAATATGATAGCTGTTTTTATGGTATTTGAAAAATGTTTAGGTGATATTTGTATTGGTAATTAATCTATTCCTTATATATAAGATTTAATTGTCGAATGAGATTTTAAATTAAATTTTCAAAGGTATCGATCTGTTGTAATAGAAATAGATAAAAGTTTCTGAGATAGGAAAGAAATAAAAGAGAATATATCTTTTATTTTAGTAAATATAGACTGTATATATGCGTTTTCATTACTGTGAAGTTTTGCATTGATATGAAATCTCGTCGTCGCAGCACGCTTTCTGACTTTCCAATTGTTTCGAATAATTTTTTTGAAAATCGAATAATTTTCACGAATTTTTTAAAATATAAACATAAGTTGATTCGCAATGAATAGATAACAAGTAGAATATATTTGTATGTAACAGAGATATGAAAGTTTAATATATCAGTAGAATATTTGTACATTGACATGCAATCAAACAGTTACTACATTATAAAAATGTGAAAAAAACTGTTAGGGAATTCAACGCTTTGAATCATAACCGCGTTTGATGTCTGAAACATATTACAACGAAAAATCTCTTTGAAGGTTTGACGAGTGTTTTTTAAATTAAATATCGATAAAAACTAATTTTATTTGACATTAATACAATCGTTTGAACTTTTGTAAAATGGTGGTGAAAAAATATATGATATATTCAAAACAAATGGAACAGACCTGACTTTTACGATATGAATCGCAATGTCGGAATTTTTTTAAATATTTGATATTTTTCATCTTTTTTTACAGTATCACACAACAAAACTACCACATTGATCATGGTGAATATTATTTTTATGTGCTTCCGATAACGTTATACTATAACAAACGGAACAGAAGTTTCTAATACAGTTTACATATGACCGATACAGATATTTCAAATTAATTAAATCTCATACTTTTTTTTCTAATTTTACATTCAAGTATAAATTCATGACGTTATTGATAGTTCTTGTAAATTTTGATACAAATCTATTTTCTGAAAGTACTTATATTTTATAACCTACACAAACATTATTATCCTTATAATAATTTCAAATAAAGATTCAAATAAATTCAACGAAAGTAAATAAATCTTACATTAGAAGTCTAATCTCTGTATAATCTTCGATCTTCAATACGGAATTATTCGAATATCTTGTAGAACATTTCAAATAATACAGCAATGTAAGTAAACATGAAAGACTCAAGATATACAGGATTATCCTCTGAGCTAAAATGTAGAAATAAAGAGACAGAAGTTCGTCGAATAAAATCTAGCCGTCATGGTAGATCCAGCTTGCATATCGTACGTATCTGTAACGCAAACAACGCCGGTGAAACAGCAAATCTTGCAGCGAGAAGATTCAAGACACGGAACGGGCGAAGGTGGTGGCTTTTGCCTTGAGATACGGCGATACATTCTCGGCCGTGGCCGTAGCATTAGGATTAACATTCGACCGAGCTAACTACCAGCCAGACCAGGATTCTCCGGCAAAATTTACGGTAACTCCGTGTTAAACGATAAAACCAACAACGGCTTGCTACAGGAGAAGAGAGACGGAGACGAAATGTGTATGCGTGTACGTATTTGCATGACTGAGAGAGTCAACGGAGATATTGAAGAGGAAGAGAGACACTCGGAAAAGAAGGGACATGGTGGTGTCTCTTGTCTCTAGTATGTGCATACTGCAAGTATACTATACGCGAGAATGGTAGGTACGTATAGTAACGAGGCCCTCCATATTCATGGTGTACAACATACTCGCGCAAATTTAATCCACCTGCACACCCTTACCCTTGTTCGTCCGGCGTCTCTCTCTTCTCCCTCTTTCATTCTCTAACCTTTCCTCTCTGTTTTGTCTCCCTTCCTCCTATCCTTTCTCTCGTGTAATTTTGTACGTTCACCCTCTTCTTTCTTTCCCCCGTTTATGCTGGTACCTGAACATTTCCTCCTAGCCTGCCATCGACACGTTCGATTATGCACTGTCAATATTTACCCGGACTCACACAGTCAGTTCGATCAAGTACTTCCACGTTTAAGGTATGAAACATTATGGTTCATGTCAGTCTCGTGTAATTTTTCTTTTTTTTCCCTTATTGTGTGTTATTTATCATTTGCTTTTTCATTAGGAGGATTATTAAGCTTTTTATTATGATCGTTTTGTTCGGTGTTTAGTCGCTTGACTTATCTTCAACTTAAATCGCAACGTTGTTCGTTGGAAGATTAAACGTTTTTATTAGTGCACGTCGTCGTTGCCTGAAGTTTCATAGATTTTCATCTATTACATGAACAGATGTCAAGTTTCTCTCCTCGTGTTGCTCATTAAAATCGCTTTCTTTTTTAAACTTTAATTGAAGCTCTCAATAGATCATGCTATCTGAAAAGTGGAACCGCGGAATCTATCAAATCTTCCTATTAAATCTTTGAATAAATTCGTTATAAGATGTTGATCGACTTTAACTTTACGATATGAGGCATTGCATAGTAGACATCCTATCTTCGATCATCTTATTAGACTATAAGATAATATAAAAATTAAGAACACTTTTGCTTCTAAAATGATACTATGAGCATATGAATACTATTCACAGCATCTTCTTTATATTCATATAACTGTATTAAATATGCTCTTCAAGTATATGAACAATATTCTTTTAAGAATGTTAGGATTTTTAGGATTTTAGGAAAAATTGGAAGACACTGAGAATATAATAAAAAATGAAATCCACGATTCTGAAAGAATATGAGGGAACACCGTAATATCAACACCTCGAAACCTGCACACCTACGTGACGCGTTTCTGACCATTCCTTTCTTTGGCTAGCTATATTTCGAGGTCAAACCATCAGCCACTGGCGTAATTCTCAAGAATAACATTTTCTCCTTTTATTCTTCACATCTCCGCCCAAATAACGAACAATGTTGATAAATTTCTGTCGGGGTCGAATATTGCACAACCGAGATAAGTAAAGTTCCGTTATCCTGGTTTCCGCCAGTCGAATTGACTCTTCTACAAAACGAGAAAAGATAGACGGTAGGAAATGTATATGCTTAAATAGAATCAGCGAAATGTTCGTACTCGTGGATGAATATACTGCTTGCGATCAGCGAGACACATGAAGTGACATTTGAACAAGACGAAATATTATGCTTGAAGAAGACGTCGAAATGAATCTAGTGGTACCAGCTTTTCGGCGCCACTGTGTAAGAATAACACTGGACGGATGGGCAAGGGCGTCGGGGATTTGTCTGGGACTATCTAGAATCAATTCAGTTATAGTAGTCAACCCCTCGAAGGTAACAGTGTAGGGAACCTTAACTCCCTAGCAGCGCCAGTCTGTCGGCTGTGTCAATAGCTGATAGCATTAGCACCACCTATTTCACGCTGCTGTCATATATTAAGGCGGCAGAAACTTAGGTCATTTATTACATAATCTCGTAGAAAAGATCTTTCGAATCGCATTCGAGATCTTAATGATAAGGGTGAGTGTCTATCTATGTTGTCATCCATTATTTCATATACTACATAGAATTTTACAATATGTCCTTGATTTACCATATATCGCCCCTAAATTATATTTATTTTGAATAAAAAGGGACAAATTTACAACTTTATAAACTACAGCTAAACAATTACGAAGAAGATAAGAGTAGTCATTTAGTATTTGTTTGAACGATAATCCATTTAAATTACAAGTATATTTTCTATGCTTTTACAGAGATTTATGTTGAAAAAAAAATAGTATAATGATTATTGACTGGGATTCATGTGATCCATGTTATACATACAGCTTTCTTACTTATACATCCGATTGAAACAGGAAACTTGTCAGAATTATAGAAATGTCCAATTTTCTGCTTGCAATTGCAAATCGAATACGTACAAACGTATTGAAATGCGAATATTCGAAGAGCTCGAATAGAATCGTGGAAAATTGCCCCTTTCTCTGCGCCGGAAACGACAATACTTTTTCGTTTCTGGCGAACGTTCCCCTTCGTGTGAGCTTCCGCGTGGAAAAAATCCAATTCGACGTGCCGATTTCATGACTTAACCTCTTAAACTTGCGCCAGCAGATATTCATAACTCTTGCACATATCCAGACGCGTTTTAAGAAGTGGTTTCGAGAACACACGTCATGATCAGATTTTATCAACTGGAATCGGTAGAAGATGAAAAGATAGGAATACATGAATTTTATCATATAATCGTACAAATATACGTTATTCTTGTAGATAAAAATGTTCAATTGTTGCTTTCTAACGTATACTTATGCATGTAATTACAAATAACTATTACTATTATAATATAATATAGATTTCAATTTGAAAGAGATTATGCGCGCATACTTACCGATTTTCTTAATAAAGAACGTTGATTATCATAAAATGTTGGGACTATCCAAGTTTGCTATATTAAGGGTTATCTCAGAAAATCCTTAAATGTTGGCATGAAAATCGTGACAAAGAAAAAAGGCGGCCCCGTTTTTCTTAAGGATCGTGGAATGCTTAAGAAAATCTACTGCTTTTATTATTCTATAAAAATAAGACACTTTACGCGGCGAATGACCATCTAGGTTTCTTCAGTATTATCTGCTTCTCCCTTTTATTACTCATCTGCTTTAAGAGTCTCTTTGAATCTCATTGTTAAGGCATTAAACTTAAACTTAGCTCAAGTACCATTACTCACAAAAAGAGGTTGCTCGTTCGCATAAACTGATTCAATGTTCTCGAAAGTTGTACTCTACAATGTGAATTCGCCCAATGTGAATTCATTAAAAACGCCTTGAATATTACAGACAGTTAAAAAACAACCAGCCTGTTTAATACGTTTTTATTAAAAACAACAACGAACATTGTTACATATTCACACTCTAATTCTGTATATTCGTTTTCGCGGGAGAAGAAATAAAATAAAAGCCTTATCGAAGCATTTAATATTTAACACGATTTCTCAACTTCTTGAAGATTTCCGTAATCGTATTTCTGATTATGCGCGTCCAGCGACATGAAATTTTTAGACATTACGGTAAAGAACACCGTTCGATAATATTTAAGTTTGATCGGACATTATCGTAATTACGGAACAAAAAACTGACGAGTAAATTATGCAATAATTTCTACATTTTTTCTGCTATGCCATTATTATTTCAGACACATAATTGGACGAAGTTTTCGCCGTTATTAGACGGCATCACGCATGCATTGTTTGCTTTACGCTTGAAAATTTCGTCTGGCCGATAATTTTTTTTAGATTATGCGTTATGCATGTATGCAGTATCGTCTGTGCATCGGATTTACATTTTTGGACGATAAAACAGGAAGAAATCCAAGGAGTCGTTGTTTTCTCGTGTATCAAAGGCTATGCAGCCAGAGACGCAGCTTCGCAGGCATACTTAATGATACTTTGAAAGCTGCTCTTTACCGGTTCCGATTCGCTAGCTGCCCACGATAATAGAATTCAGCCCCATAATCCTGTGTTTTACGAGAGCTGTTGGAGATAAAGATGCTAAAATGAGGTTTCGAGCGGGAGGAGAACCGAGAAAAGGAAGAATGAAAGAGCATCGCGAAAAGACAAAGGGCAGGGTAGGGGGCTGGGGGTTGGGGAGATGTGCTGAACGAGAGGACGGAATAGACGAAAAGGAGACGAGAGAGAAGCTTGTTTTCTCCGGAGATAAAAATGTTAATTTAAAAATAAGGCGCTAGTTGGGATTAATAGGGTAATAAAAAGACTCGTTCCCCGAGAGCATTTTTCTTCCTCTCCTCTTCTACTCCGTTTCCGTCTTCCGCCTGTCTCCGGCTACGAAATGGGATAATTTAGAATTATTGCAAATTAGGAAGCCGGAACACTACGTTGTTTGCGAATAATAAAGCTCGTCTCGCGGGACGTCGAAAATCGGATGAAGGGAATGAAGTGGTTCTTGCAGGGCGACATCCGCGACATCGAGTTTCTTTCTAATCCGTTACAGAATATTCAATTTGCGCACGAACAATCTGTAGTTCTTATTTTCACGAATGACGAACAATTATTCGATACATTCACGGAAACCAGCAGTTTTGTGAAGAAGGAAAGAAAACGGTCAGAATTCGATTACGATTATTCAGACACAGATCCATTCATCGCAATTTGAGATATAAAACGTGAAACGTGACTGTTCTGGATTGCGTTGTTTGATACAGAAGAGAATTATGATACGGTATATTACACGTGTGAAGCAAAGGTAATGCTTTTAACTTTCTATTTAGAATCGGAAAAGTAGGCACGCGAACGATCGCGTTAAATATTTCTCCGCCGATGGAAATGAGAATTTTTGACGCTGCATCGGCGCGAATTCCAGCGCGCGATACAAAATAAACGCGCGTTTGATAAAACGGGCCGCTTTATACCGTTCAACGTAAATTGCCCCATTATGACGAGACAGAACATCCGGAGCCGGCGCGTAAATCAAAATCTATAAAACTTGTTCCCGGACGAACTTTATTAACGACGCAGTTACGATCTGAGGGAGGTGAACGCTGGACGAACCGCCACCGCGTTCTTGTTGTTCCTATCACGGACACGCGTTATCGGGGTCTCAGGTGCATTTTTATATTTCCTTGCAGACCGAGGGAAAAGTTTTAACAATCCTGACTCTCGGGGGAACGTACCGCGGGAGTCCACGAAAAGTCACTTCTCGTATCTTTGGTACGCCGATGCTCTCTATGCTACCAATACCAGGTATATACGGGGCAGAGAGGTTAGTGGAGAAATGTGAGTCCCAAGGAAATGATGCAAGAAAGAGAAGTATCAACGTGAGAAGGAATAGGAACAGAGAAGGTTAGGAAGCAGGAGAAACGAGACGGGAGAAACAAGCGAAAAGAAAGAAGTGGAAAAAGAGCAGCTCCCCTGATGGGGGAGAAGGAACTTGGAATGCAGTTTTCGCTTGTACATCGAACTGGATATCTTACCTATAGGTTTGCCAGAGGGGTGGCGGCCCTGGTCGACGGGGTTAACTTTTAGTGTCCCTTGTCTCTTGCAATAGAAGAAAGTAGCGGATAGATATCTACACTCGTTCTGTTCTCCGTCCTTGCGAGTCCTCGGTCTGGTGTTACGACGACGTATACGCGTCGCGGTAGGAATACGTTTCGAAGCTGGCTATAACAGAGGGATAACATTTTCGTGTTCCATGGAAAAGCGAGCCATGAGCTGTTTGATATTCAGACCGCGATCGGTGCTATCTGTTTATTCCGAAACAAGCGCGTCTCCCTGGGTTCCCTGTCTACCTTTCCATCGTTCTTCTTTTTCCTTCTTTCCGATGTACTTTCTTTCTACTCCGGCTTTATCTATCTGCATCTACATTTCTCTTTCTCTGTCTCGAGTGGCCCACCACCTACTTCACGTATCTCTTTTATAAAATTGATCGGCCCGTGGAAATCGAGGAAACACGTATACGCCAAGGCTACCGTCTCAGCTATCAAACAATGCGGCTGAAATACAGCAAACGAACATTGCTTAACCGAAGTTTGATCGGACCTCGCCACTTGTCGTTGTGGGGCTTGTTTCAAAATATTTCGTCGATGCTATCGTGTCGTGGCTGGATATTTATGGCGGAAAGAAATGATTCCCTTGCACACGGTTTACGTGTTACTGTTTTTGCATGTTTCGTGATGGATTACGTTTAAAGAGTTCTGAACGATCGCGCTACGAGATTACAGTTGTCTGTGATATAGTGTATAATTCTCTTAATTTATTTCCATGCGAAAGAAAGGTGAAACAGCGCGCTTTAATCTCGCGGGAGATAGAGGGAAAACCGTACAATTTAATCGTGTATAACATTAATTTTGTGGACAGGTTGGTAGTACTCAGAGATTTTTATATGAACAGTATGTTGTACATGAAAGATTGAACGGTATGGATTGCATTCAAATTAAATATTATAATAATCACGCTTTATTACTGCACTGCGCAATCTGTATTTATATCGGTTATAACGTTTTTATGCGTATTATTAACTATTTCTACACTTGAGGATTACATCTTGTTTGAATTGTAACTTACGTTTAGTTTTCAGATAAAAATACTTAACGTACGATGACTATACTGGTTCTTTATGTAAAGTTTCACTAGTTTGGTTTCAAAAATTTATTAGTTAACCAACCAAAATCTGTGATATGGAAATTATACACCCACTTGAGTATTCTCTTTAATTTTATTATTTTTTTTTATGTTTATCTTGCACCATTCTACTACTACATTTTATTACTATGCCATTGTACTAACAATACATCACTTACTCGTGATATTTATTATTTACCAAATTTTTAAGTGAAGAGCTATTTCTTTGTAAACAGATAAAATTCTAGCTATGAAAGGTTAAATCAAACAAGCAGCCTGAAATGAAATGTATCCTCTGAAATTACTGAACGTTATAATTGCATTTATATATAAAATATAATATAAAAAATATATATTATATATATATATTATATATATATAATTATAAATATATATATATATTATAAAAATATATATTATATATATATTATATATATATATATATATTATATATATTTACAATTTCGCTATAATAAATAGATTCGTTTGGGCCATATTTTGAAATACAAGCATAGTTCGTAACGTGATTATTAATAATATTTCTGCAATTTTTCGTACAGCTTGGACCGTTTACATATATTTGAGTTTTCTCACATTTATGTCGGTACTTATATTCTACCGATGTCAATTAACTCTTATAAATATCAGATAAAGAAAATCAAAGGGAGGGGAGGAAGAAATGGAGAGTATCCATAGCATGATTGAGCTATTAAAACATGTATCGTCACGCAGACATTGATAATTCTTTACAATTTCAATATTCGATCTTTCAGAACAGTCTAAATCGTGTGCAACACCGACTGCTTCTATTTACCTTCAAGTTTGCAAATGTTCCAACAGCTGTGGCGTAAGCCGTGTTTCGAATTCTGCTTCGAATGCGGTTGATACTGTTGTAATGTTTACCATTGCTTCAAAAACATTTTTCGAAAATACGTTTTGCAAAAGACATATTCTGTTGATAAAATAACTTCAAACAACGTATCTTTTGAATTTATATAACATATATTTATTTGTTTCAACAATTTATAGCTCTCGCTTATTTATAAACCAAATCATAGGGAATACAAATTGTTATAAGGAATACAATAAACAGCATATCTACTAGCGATAACAATTATTTTATGTATTATACACACGAGTAATTAAACGGCAATTATTTCATTCATAACAATATATACACGTTTGTAAATTTACGCTAAATGACCCTATGATTTCCCATTTAATCGAAATTATTTGAAAAAAACAACGCGTTAGAAGAATAGCTCATTTGTTATAATAAACTCTTATTATTACAACAACCGTTCAAGGTAATATCACACGTACACAAAACCACAACGGAAAACAATTGTAAGAACAATTACGATATCGTTTTTCAAATCTCGGGACTCTGTAATTTAATCCTCGTTGAAACCCACCTTTCTCCTCGTAATAGTCAGAAAGAAAAATAACCAGTTTTCAATAGCAAGTGGAAAACATCGAATCAAACAATTCATTTGCACAATTATTTTCTGCGTAACACGTGCGAGCAAAGGATATAAAGATAAAAACGTAAAATATCCTGTACGTACGAATACGCGATAACTTTTACTGTGCAAGGGCTGAAACCTAAATATCGAAAGACGAAAAGAGCCAAACTTGTCCGTTGAACTTGTAAGAAGCCACTGGGAGTCCATGCACGTGACCGGAGAACCAACATGCGCGGCGAAATTATTGTCCGGAAACCAGTAGCCACCGCAGAGCAGGAAAGAGATACAGAGAGGGTGAGGCAGGGAGAAGGAGAAAGAGAGCAAGCCAAAAGCAAGTGAGAGCCGACGGACAGAGAGCTCACGTTCTGATTAAATTCTCGAGGAATTTAGGTGATTGCACGTTGATTCGATTGAAGGCATTTCATAGACGAACAGTCACGAATAAGGGGCCAATGAAGGCGCGTTTGTCAAAGGAAAATATCCTGACTTAACGTTTCTCTGACGGAAAGGATCGCTCGAAATCCACCTGGAATGGTTCTTACGTTCATTCATTACCCTTCGTGTATGCTTGATGGAAGAATAGAAAGCTTAGTAAATAGGGTATTTTCGTTTAATCTTATCTCGATTCGAATTTAGTTATGATAATAATCATACTGAAAATTTTGATACATTTATATAACATTTGAAGCTACAAAAATACACAGAACGCGTAATAACTTTCCACCAGAGAGGAAATCAATACTGATATCTGTAACATTAATTTCGAGTTAATAATAAAATTGATGGAAGACTTAATACAGATAAAATTCCAACTTTTTATTAATAGCACACCGACATATGTATAGAACAGAGTTCTATAGTGAGATAAGGTACGAACATTGTTTATATTGGTATGAGATATGTAAATAGAAAACTCGAGAACGTCGATATAATTTTCAGAAATTTTACAAATAAATATAAAGAATATTTTCGAAGAGTGTATACAATAAGATTGGTAATTAAAAGAACTTCTGCACAGAATAAAATGAAATCAGACGTAATCGTGCCGGTAGCAAATTAGCCAAAAGAAAAGTACAAAATTAGAAAAAAGATACGCTGGGAAAGGTAATCCCGCCGGGAATTCTTTCCCTCTTATTTCTTCGTCCGGGGAAATTTCATAACGCCCCTAAATATCAGAATCGCAACATCAAATTTCTGCGCTGATCAAATATCGTTAGAGCTGCGAGTCGCGTAGGCCGTGCGATACGTTCCAGCAAGATAAACAGGAATAAAAGCTAGAAATTAATATCCATGCGAGACCCGTAATTGGATATTGTCCGGTCGAATTAGAGTTTTAATTTCGCTAGGCGGTGCAGTGCCACCGGTGCCATTCAACCCATTTTTCACCCCTCGCTGGATGAACCGCACCAACAGCAATTTTCGTTTGTTATACCGATCCTCGGAAAACGCCGATCGAATATGTGGCCCTGAATTTCTGTGGAAAACTTGCACAGAGACAATTAGGAACACGTGCTGGATGGTCTTGTGAGAGGACAATGCTACTTTTCAGAGAAGTTATTTACAGAACTTTTAAGATTGTATATCTTGTGAAACACCGCGGTTTGATTACAATGTGAACGCGAGGAATGTGAAAATCAGACTTCTCTGTTACGTCCTTCTCCACGTTGTAATCGACCAAATTCTATTTTTAAGTTATCACCAATATCTTTGCAAACCAGATATCTTCGCCTATTCAAACATTCTTTGATTCTTGAAACGTCTGTCTAAACAGCATTCACATGTTTTGTCTGTATAAACCGAGCAACTGATCCATACCATCTTTGTACGCCAGAAGATCTATCTATTTGGCTAATCTCTATCATACAATAGTAATTTGTTCTTAACTTTTCCATGTATAGCAATGTGTTTTTTTTTCTTCTACGTGGTATCTTTCATGTGCCACAGGGTTTATCTCGTATATAAATAAATTAATACAAAAAGGCGCGGCCGTCCGAGATAATCATGGAGGGAGCTTTTCAAGCTCTTTAAAATCAATAACAAAAATTAGGACACTAGAACTTTATACACTGAAATATTTCAGAATTTTATTATAGAAAAATATTATTGTTTGAAATAAACGGTTGTATAAATTTGTTTGATGCTATTATCATTATTCCTACGCTATCATTAATCTCTACTTTTTTTCCTTTTGGAAGTATTTTTACCTACGAGCTTCCGCACCCCGTTGTCGTCCACGCTGTCTGCGTCCTTCGAATCGCTTCATTGCTCTCGGCCTGTTTCACGCGCCACGATCTCTTTCTCATTTTCTCTTTTTTCCCTCTTTCGCTCTCTCTTTCGCTCTCTTTCTCATTTTCCTACCACCTCCAATTCTCGGTCAGCCTCGGCGAGACGAGGTTCGCGGGAAGCTGAAATATGCTGACTTTTACAGGCGACCGAGGGCCGTCAACGAGAGAATGGGAGAACCGAGAATGAAGAACGAGAAGGGACTAGACCACAAAGGCTGCGGTCGGCCCGATTTTACCGGCAGACGTGTCCCCGGCAATTATCGAACTTTTAAAGTCCGAAAGGGCTCCGTTACCCATTACCTAACGCTAGACACGTCCATTGTGAAATCGTCGACGCTTCGTGTCGTTACCCTTGGCTCATATCCTTCCCGATAAATGTAAGGCGCGAAAAGGAAATTCGCCGAGTGTTGAATTAATCAAATTTTTATGATTTTCCCAGGTAATTTTGTTTTGACGATTGACGTCGTTAAAACTTATATTAAAGGATAATTAACTATAGTTACGAAATAACTAAAATAATGTTGACTCCTATAAGAACGTAAAACAATTAGATATTCGATTGAAGGAAAACATGCTTTCGTTTCTACGAGAAATTAGAACAATTATTGATAAATTCGCAACGAATTTTCTAGCGAACGTGTTTCCGTGTTGCTTATCACAATTCAACGATGACGCGTAAGGAGGTCATAGGCAATAAAATCCCGATAAAATTTAACCGCAAACTGCGGCCGCCAACAAAACACCTATCGTTGTTAACTAAATGCGCGACACACCTAATCGTTTGCGTAATTTCCATAAATCCTCCATTCGCTTGAAGCCGCGTGCACGACGCGTAACATGCGAAAGTAAGCCGCAACTCCGCGTACCTTATAGCGTTCACGTGTCAAAGCTCGAACCTCGTTCGAAAATAACCTCTCTAGTAAGTAGTCAGGACTTCGTGCACGATACTACACATATATCTGCAACGTTTTATTCGAACGCGTTTGCACACGCGTCTTTGTGACCCATATAGAGACGATCAACTTGATCGGGCAACGTACGACAAAGCTAAGCGCGAAATTCCATGCTCGAGCAGATAGACAGACGTATATAGACGCGTTACGGAATGCACGGTCCCTAGTTTGCAAACTAATCGACAATTCTCTCTTCCGAGCGTTATATGCATGGCGGTCGGTTTGAAGCGTTGCGGACGGTTTGGCCCCAGGCGAGATGCATGCATATTTGGCAGTCGGACAGACTTGTACTCCGGTATACCTTGTACCAGTAACGGTTCGGTAACGGCCCCGATATGCAAATATATTCATTACGTTCTTCGGTCATATCCCCTTTAACTTCCGACTACCGCACTACTCGCCAAAAACCTCAGTAGCAACGGGCGTGATCGTGCCATTGCAAAGCCAAAGCCCCCCTTATCATTTGACCGGAACTTTTCTGGCCCCTGTATGATTGTTAGTTGATATCGGATTGTCGTGTCCCGTTGCCTCAGTCACGTCGTTTCGAGTAAAATTTTACAGCCCGGGATAAGGGTAACGATGGCATTTAAGGGATTTGTATCGGGTATCGAAATGTAAGTATCGGCATGGGATATAAAACGCAGATGTTATGTTATACAGAAGATAATGTGAGCTGTTAAAAAGAACATGTGTATATAGGATTTTGAGAAATATTATTGTGTTGATTTGAACACAATTAATATAATATAATAGAGATGTAATGTAGTGAATGTGAGTTTCAGTTTGTAATTGTTTGAGGTTGTAGAACATACCGCAGAAATTCGGAAAATAACGACGACATTAGGCGAAACGTTGTTATTCGTTAATTTATGTACATATCTTTGGTCATCGTTTAACGTTCTTGCTAAAAGATTTAACTTTAAAGATTTAAGTTCAGTGCATTTAGCACTGAAGAAAATGGATCGCTAAGTTGGAAATTTCTTAATAAGTATAGGGTTAGATAAATCGCTTTAAGTAATTCGCAATTTGAAAAGAACTTCATGTAATCTCTAATATTTGTGAATATAAATTTACAAACAAACTGGGGTATTTAATTTAATAATGATATTGAATAAACGCAACTACGAAATATATAATAAAATCATAATGCACAACCGTGAACAAGTTTTTCACCGTACACTATAATTCTATTTTCTTCAGATGTATCATACTAATTACTAACAGTCATCAGGTATGAAGAAACTTTTATCTCCTTTCGGAGCAATCCACTAATTACTAGTGAACTAACAAAGTTACGCGCACCTTGGCGGTAACCCACGTTTATCGAGCAATCAATCACGGAAAGTATACATAGTATTATTATTCGAAAGTTTCGCGAAGTTTGCGTTATATATATAAACCAGCTAGGTTCAATAGAATACAGCGATCGAAGAAGGTATATACACTTAATATACAAGGTCTGATCATAAGATTCTAAGGGGATTTTAGAGTATTTTATGATGGATCAAAAAGGGATTTTTTTATATAAATCAATTGTTATTAACTTTGTCTGGTTGGAATTATTTTCACACGCATAACGGATCACATAAATTCTCTATATCTTATTTCGATGGATTTATTTTAGTAAAACAAAGTATTATATTTTGTATCTTTTAAAGCATATGTTTTATATTTTTTCTTTAGAAAAAGTATCCTGCACTTCGATATTAAACTGCGAATGTTTATACATTTATGATAGCTGTAAATGTACAGAATGTACATAATATTAAAAAATATACGGAATATTTTAATTAAAGCACGTGTTATAATATTTAGATGGTAAACGAAATTTCTATTTAGCTTCCGTTGCTTCAAATGTCATCCTAAGAATATGAATTTACATAAAAATCCACAACTTACTAGTCACAGTGAGCATAAAATACTAAATATTTCACAAAAAATGTTACGCAGGAGATCTAACTCAATAAAATATGGGTAATTTATAACAAAAGGATTGATGCAATGAATCCCTGCATATTTTAATTTCATACATCATTCCTGCTGTCATTGACGAACGATGCTCTCGATCTTTTTGATCAGACCTCGTAAAGCTTGAACGAAACTGCCGCGGAGTATTCATTGACGTATCGTTAACGTTCAATCGGATGTTTTCAAAAGACGCATTCTAATTTCGATGTTCCGATGGATCCGAGTCGGTTCATCCTCCATAGAAACCATAGTGTGGCACATGCTTTGAACGGGGACGAGACATTGATTTCTAGATTCCGATTTAGATAGCGTCGCTCACACGTATATCTGTAAATTGCCACACACGCGTGTCACACTGATGCGAGGTAGGCCACGCTAGACGATAGGAGCATCGATATCGCGAGTATTTCTCGTTTAGGTGTATTTTTACCTACGCGAACCGCAGCACAGGCCTCATGCCATTTCATCTGGCCGCTCTTTTTCCTATAACGTGACTATACTCAGCATAGAAAACGCTCGGTGATATCTAAGGAACATACAAGGACGAAGCAAATTCAAGAAAAAAAATCAAGAACACCGGATTCGCAGTATCTTGGAGGATATTGTGCCTGGCGTAGCTTGAAATCGCGTTTCCTGAACGCTTCCTCTCTTCTTTCTATTATTTTCCTGGCGTTCTTTGTGTTTCGCGCTGAAAACTTTTGTCATCGAAGCAGAGACCCAGACAACCGGAATAGAATTTGGCTTGATATCGGGAACAGGGCTATTGTTAAAAATTATTCGCCAGATAATCTGATAAACGTAATACAAGAATATTTGTCGACTTATTAAACAGTGGGAGGTATTTTTCATTTAAACGGCGAAACAGTTTCCTTAATTTGTACGATAAATATGTATTATATATTTGAATAATATGTACATTAATTTAAATAATAAATATTTGTGTAAAGTATTATTAATATTTCCACAACGAAGTTTTACAATGTACATAACAATTTATGCGCCCGAATTTAATTTCTGAATGTTGAAATACGTATTTAGAAATGTATCGAAGCTAAACGAATTTCTATTGCTTAAACGAAAAAATGTTGGAACAGCTGAAATTGTTGCTAAAATAATACAAAGTAAACAAATCGGATATAACAATCGATTAATATTTTATATAAATTATATCATATACATTTAACCTGTATATAATTAATACCTGAACCGTTGAATTGCTCCAAATGTTAAATTCTAGTTTTAAATAGTGAAGAAGAAAAGTTTCCAAAAATTCCATATCTCTGAGATCTAATAAAAATTAACAAATTATTCCCGCAACAGTGTTTGCATTATTAATTTACTGGAAACAATTTTGGTTTAAGTGTTCTGGCACGTGGAACATAATAAATTCTGTTCAGCTGTAACGACAGTATCTCGTGCCAGGAATCCATGGAAAGTTTCTAAACCTCTCTATTCTTACTGGAGGCGTCGTCTTAAACCTAAAATGTGATTTTCATATATCCAGGGTGCGTATATCGTGCGTATATGCTGCTTTATATCCTGTCGAAGCAATACGTGAATAGAAAGTTTAAATACGGTCATTTTATCTATTTAAACAAAATTTGATTGAAACATTTATATATCCATGAGATTTTTAGGTCGAAGTTTTTCACTATATTAAACACTTTGAATTTAGGGGCATATCTTATATTTAACAATAGAAGATCATAGTAACTGTAAGTATCACAGATATCAATACTTTCCAATTGCGTACGTAAGCTCTGCACGATATTCCAAGTTCCTGAACTTATAGGTTTTGAAAATTTTAAAAGTTCTCTACGCAGTTAATATCGAAAACAATTTAAAGTTTTATAATCATAATCGATTTTCTATGTCGATTCCAAATCGAAGTAAAAATTCGTTTGTATAATTTTAATAACACAAACATATATTTACGTATTGTCACACGATGTGGACACTTCATTAACATAAGATTAAATATTTCATTAGTTTCTAAACCTTAATTCTAAAAATGTGGTGAACTTTAACGTTGAAGGATTTTTTGAGATCGTAGTTCTCATTAATATACTATTATTAAATATTCTATTTAAAGTAAAATTCTCATGTTTTATGTAGTTGAAATTTCACTTGAAATATGATAACTGTAGTTTTATTAGTCATTATGTACACTGCTGAGTTATCTTCTCACAGCTAGTAGTATAAGTCAACGACAAAGATATCAGAAAATGATTGTACTTTATGATGCCCTGAAGTTTAGAGAATTCTCTTGTTTTTCAAAATTTCCTTTGCCTCTTTGTCCAATACTATTTTATCCAATTGATTAACAAGGAAGAAAATACGTACAAATTCACTTGGAACACAGAAAAACAAATGCAGCACATACCGTACAGATACACGTAAAATTTTCAATTTTCTTGAAAGTTTCAAGATCCCTCGTGACTTTTAAGACTTTATAAGACTTCTAAAGTGTGTGTGTGTATGTATACGTGTGTGTGTTTCAAAACTTTTAAGATTTCCAATACCTCGAAGATTTGAATAATATTTGAGGTATTCCAAAGTTCTAGGAAGCTTGATGCGCTCAAGGTTTTTGGAGACAATGCATCGATTGTCTCTTCTAAAGTTCATAAATTATCTTCCGACTAAAATACACTCGATTAAAAGTTTCGAATGATTAGTTGAAAGATAAGGCAGAATAAATGTTAATATGATTGAAAACATATAACGTATGTGATCAATGGAACTAAAAATTCGCATTTGCTTTATCAATTGTAGAATCTGATAAATTTATGTTTCACCTTCTGTTTCAAAATCTGACATGCAAATGCGGTGAAAATGCAAGAAAATGTATTCCGCTAGCCCGTGAAATTTCGTTCAAATATTAGCAACCTTTTCACATCACTCGCTGCTACTTCGTTCCATTTTCAAAGTTTCAACTATCGTCGCAAAATCCGAACGCGAGCCGAGTAGGTTTCATTGCTGTCTCGAGATGATTTTAAAGGTGAATCAGAGTGCGGTGAAGAGATTCCTCTCTAGATGTCATCTACCTCGAGGGAGTTTCGACTAATTTCCCGTAGGTCGAAATCGAAATAAACCGTTAGCACCCAGCTAGAATCGTAGGACGGATGCGGCAGCCATAGGAATGTAAGTGGAGAGAACAAGAGGAACAGGAAAGATCGATGTGCATATAGAGAGGAAGATAACGCGTGAAAGAAAAAGATGAATGATACGGGAAAAGTAGAAAAGGAGACACGTTGACACAATAGGGAAAGAAGGAAGAGCGGAGAGTTTCGAGTGGCAGAAGATGGAGAGACTGGAGTCAAACAGAAACTTGCCCCTTTTGCTCTTGACTCGCTACTCCCCTCTTTGCACTGCTGGCGTACTTCTCTGGCGTATACCTTGTAACGGCCGGAAATTTGGAAACTTGACACTACGGAGTGGATCGGCGCGGTTCTTGCAAGAACACTTTGGAGTTTCTCCGCCGGACACCATTTTGCTCGCGAATGAAATCGTCCTACCGTACAACCTCGTTGTCGCTTCACTACTCCTTCCTGATCTGCACCCTCAGTTAGTCCAGCTTCCAGCCCAAAGCTCGTGCTGTCTTTGTTTCCTCGAGTTTCTTTCGACCTCGAGTTCGCTTAAATTATTCATAGTTCTTGGTAGTCAAATACGAAATGCATTTATGATGGTGTGCCCGTTTATCGTTTTAACAATCGACTCCTGTACTTATTTTGACGCTCTAGTTTTGTTTTCAGATTGTAAAGTGACTTTGGAATAATCGTTGATTATTTGTACAGTTTTGGAGATATTCTTTTAGAAATCTTCATTATGTAATTAATTCTTCTGAATAAACTTAAATAGCGTATAGTAACATACACATATATATAGTAATTTTTAACAGTTGACTACAATTATTGTGTTTTCTGTTGATTAGAATTACTCGATAAATTTGGCACGCATGTAAATAGATAGAAATATATATAAAAGAAAACAAGTTGAACTTTAAGCGTAACAAATGTTATTGCCTGAAACGCGTCTGAAATATATGTAATATCGGTTCAACCCTTCTTTTCACGGGGAGGCATATTTCACGGGAAACATTTTTCCAGCGAAATCGATTCGTTGCGCTTTAAATCTCTCGGGTCGCGATAAAACGTATGCCCGATATTTTTACGCAAACACACCCCCTCAAAACTCGTTTCACCGTCGACCGTAAGTGGAATCGTTCCACAACTCATTGTCGTTCCATTAACCTTTCTTTCCCTTTTATTTCCAAATTTATCGCGACTTTTCTGCCACCAGTTTCCTCATTGTCGAATCTTCTTGTTCTTACCACGTCCTCGATTTTCCTCCCTTATTTCAATTCCGTTGCTTTGTACATACGTATAATTATCTCAGTAATAACATAGCCGCCTCGCAAAGAACAACGGAGAACGAACAGAGAGGAAGAGAGCGAAAGGATGAAACAGAATGGAGAAGAAACAGAGAAGAAGGGACGAATGAGGAATCACCGGGACGCGAAGCATCGTACACCCCAAGAGACTGAGCTTTATAATAGCACCATGGAAACACAATGGCACCCTTTCTACCTTTCCATCCCGTTCATCGTCCTGGGTTGCCCCAGACTTACCCCTTCACCCTTTTCTCATACCCTCTCACATCCACCTGTGCACCTAGAAACTTTGCATAAATATACTATAACTATTGTTTCGCGAAAACCATTGGTGGCGGTATGCCCGGTTATTTATCGTTGTGGGTTAATGAATTTCCTCTTTCGGACTCGATTTATTGGCTAATCCGGCTCGCTCTCCGCGTGAATAAGTAGCCGTGCTTGTACCAGGATACGCCGATAGAAGATATCGGTTAAGGGAGGAAGGGTGACTCGGTCCACGAAGAAATATCGAAGCGTCAGTTGGCTTCTTTATTGCTCGATCTACTTTAATAAGCTGTTTATGAAAGAATGAGCAAACGAATGAAAGAGACTGCCTTAAGACGGGAACGTTTAAATAACGGATCGGAGGTGAGAAGAGGCGTTCATTAAGAATCGCTTCCAGAGGCAAGGGCATTTTTAATTATCAATTGAAGGGTTTCTCGCGCATCGTTGAGTTTTGTATTGTGTTTTGTGCGAATATTCAAGGGTTTACGCCTTTGTGGTTCAAAGAAGCGAACTAACGGAAATGCGAGACAGAGATGAATATTGCGTGGTGTACTAGTGTCTTCATTGAATGCTTAACTCCTTAAGTGCTACGTTAGCGTAATTAATTAGGGTTTTCGAAAATCGAAATACATTTTCAAAATCACAACTATAAGTTCCATGTATTAAATCTTTCAGAACAAATGCATACATCACTGTTATCTTGAATCAATCTTGTAAAATCATGTTTTTATTCTACGTTTTACAGCAATAAAGACGTCGCGATAAATACTTCATTTCGAAAAATGTCTCTTGCTGCGCTAATCACGGAGCGACGTTTGTAATATGATTTCTTCAAAGTGTTTTTCCCCGAGCATCGCGATTGCTTTGTTAGTTGTGTAAGCTGCATTCTTCGTCGTTTCATCCAGCTTTCATTTGTTGAACTCGCTGCGTCGTAATTTGCAGGTAACAGTTAATTCGTTCTTCCCCTCGGTCGTTTCCCTTCCGTAGCAAATTCACGCCAACAAAATCCGCGCACTGGGAAAACAATTGTCAGCCTGTCTGCCTATGAAGCCTTCTCGCTTTTTTTCACGAGCGCGGAAGAGGATTCGTCTATGCTCCCTTCTCCCCTCACTTTCGCCAATATTCCTGCTCGATTTTGAGGGGAAGGAAAATCACGTTTGGTGAAAAACTATGGGGGTCGCCGTTTTATTAAAGACTCAGTTTCTATGCGACTTTATTGCCCATTTCAAGGAGTACGTAACAGAACAGCGTCCAATATCGTAAAAAAATATTCCTGTGGTCAGTGATCATGCGAAACATCTCGGTCGTCTGTTACACGGCTGCTGGAAGGTTTTTACGGGCCAGGGGTTGCAGAATGCACAGTATTACAGGCTACAAACAGTGATGGTGATTGCATCGTCTTGATTGCCGCTTCTTAAAGGAACAGTTACAAGGCTACAGTTATAAGGAAACGAGACAATGGATACTTGTGATGCATAGATACAATGAAAGTGAGATCAATCTGGTTTATGAAGACGTTTTATTAAAGGGTATAAGGGTATATACACGTTTCGACAATATCTTTGCAGAAAAATTAATTTGATTGTAGTTAGGAGTAAAATGGACGACATTATTGTATTTGATCATTTTCACAAACCAGTAAATTTAAATCCATAAATAGATAAATGTAATTTATCAAAATTGAATATTTACTCACCATAGCTCGTCATATAAAGATACATTAAAAACAAAGTATGCATCTGTATCGATCTACATATGTCGTGTATTACATAAGTCTGACCAATTTCGCAATGCGAATGACTCTCGTGGAACTGATTACGACGATCAGAATAAAACGAGAAAATTCAACTTGTGCGCGCGTTCTTTCATTCAAACGACAAACTCGGTTTGACTTCCATTCCATCCGAGCCCGGCGACTTTCACAAAACTGCAGCTGTATCGAATCGGCCTAGAATCCCATTTCGCTAAACGAAGTCTACGCCTACGCGTAGTTAGCATACATCCCTTTCTCCGCGAGGGGATGTATCGCGAAAAGGAAGCCTGTCGCTCGGCCGGTTTCTCTATTTCCAGCGTGTTAATTGTCAGTACTCAGCAGCGGCACATGTGCGGGAAACGCTTGGCTATTCATGCAAACAGTTTTCGAAAGTTTAATCGGCGCATCCGACGGCTGCGCCGTATGGTCGTTCGTTCGTAGTTCATGCGAGCAGCCGAGAGACAAGGACAGCGGAGGAACAGGAAGGGAGAGGTCAAGGGAGGCCGGAAACAAAAGATAGAATCGAAGAGGAAGAGGGAAAGATGGGCGACCGAGAGTGAACGATGAAAGCCGACGAGTAAGAGAGAATGGTAACGCGAAAAGAGTCGGAATCAAGGGTTGAATGTGTATAGAGGAGAATAGAGAAAGAAAGAGAGAAAGAGAAAGAGAAACAAGCGTAAATGAGACGGAAAGAAAGGGGTTGCCAGGGTGGATAGAGGGTTGTGGGAGGGACACGGAGATACGCGGGAGGAAAATCAAGGAATAAAAGAGGAGCGGGTGAAGCGGGAGCGAGAGAAAAGTTGTTATCTACCTCACAGGTGGTGATAAGGCCGCGATTTGTTTTCACGTGAGGTTCCTAGGCATAGATTAAAACTGTTTAAGCTCCGGCCATCCCAGGAGGCGCCGTTCCTACACGAGTTTAATCTAACCTCGCTATTCCCCTGTGATATCCATCCTCCACCGTCACCTCTTTTCGCGTACGTATATTAAATCCTTTTATAAATGTTCTCGAAACCCTTCCTTTCTAAAGGGAAAGAACTTTGTCCGTGGGTGTCCTTAAAGGAGAAAAAAAAAATCGAATGAAACAACGCGAAGAAACGCGAGTACGGATAATAAACATTTTACGTAAATGTACTATCGAGAGAAGAAAATTAATGGAATATGGTAGGGTAACGTACTAAACGTTGGAAAAGTTAGACGTCGAATCGATGATAAAACAAACTGCCTCGTTCCCTATTTTCTCGTAGTATTAGCACGAATTAGCAGTTACAATGCGATTTCGCTGGAGTTTTACTGGCTGTTTAGAAGTTATGTTCGCATGCGACGAACAAGTTGGTTGTTTTGAGAAAATTAAGTATTGATACGCACGCACCTGTATCTCGGGCGACCGGCTTATCGGGCAGGTTTCGATTCAATTGACGGTAACGAACTCTCATTTTCCCTACTTTGAACTATTTCGAGCCATTACGCCTTGCGAGCAGGTATTATAATCAGATTATTTTTCGTTGTAGCATAAAAAGTACTTGGTGTTTTATTTTGCTTCGTTAAATGAAACGTTGGAGACAGAAATATGGAAGGACAATTTAGAAGATATTTTTAAATGCCCAATCCGAGGCGGTGAATACGTCGAATAAGAATTTTTTCAAATTACGCTTTTCAAATTATACACAGTAATTACTCGAACAATGCAAAGCTGAATTCCTTCGAAATTACTATTGTAATCTATAAATCAGTTTAACTTAATTAGTTAACTATGGAGAAAGATACACGAACACGCAAATAACATTTGAGATCAACTAAAAATATCGATTTTGCGAAATTAATCAACGAATTAATCGCGTAAAATACTTTGCTGTGCTATAGCAATTTTCAATTTTATCAATGTATATAGCGTTAATACGCGCAACCTGTGAAATTGTTTAATTCCACGAGTCCACTCGGCATCCATAATCCGTAGTTAGTGTAATTGGCAATTACTGAAAAGTCTTAGGCGAAGGGATGGGAATGACAATGGGCCAAGAATCGACCAAAGGATAATTTTAGTCCTTAATTCTTCCCATACCCATTTCCTCAATCGTGCCGGTAAAATCGATACGGCGATGCGCAAGGGATGTTTCCAATTATCGTTAACTATCGGCATGAACGAGATATATCGTATCGCAATCACGTGCACATGTACGCCTTAATGTAACTAACGAGACCTGTTCTCTACTCTTGCGATCAAACTCATGGCCCTTTCTCATTTACGAATAAAACGACACGCCTGTACACTGTACACCTGTCCATCGATTTCCGAAACATTGAAGGGTCGAGCGACGTTCTCGTTCAATTATGGAAGCGTTCTCGTGAAAATATAACATTTTCATGGAACCTGCAAGTTGTTTGGAATACTCTCCAAATGAAATTTTGCTCTCTCATGCCGTGAATATATATTTTGAAATGGTCTATTTATGTATTCCATTAGGATGTTTTTATTGGTTTTTAGGTTGTATCGATCAAGCACTTGAATTTTTTATATTAAAAAATTTTTAATTTAATATTGGTATTATTTTAATCTTTTATTGTAACAAAGGAAACATAATGTTAAAAAGGACAATCGTTAATGTCTCATCATAAAAATAAAAGTCAAGAAAGGGAACATAGCGTTAGAAAGGATAATCGTTAATATTTCATCGTACAAATAATATACTGTAAAAGTTAAACAACTTTAAAAAAGACGGTTTCTTCTACGATACAGTTATAAAACAAAGTAAAAGAGTATATAAAAATATTAATAAATCTAACAATGTCCGAAACTCTAAAACATCACAGCTAACACAATATATTGCATTGCAATCAAATGATAATAAAAAGATAGATATCGGACATTATTTGCGGTAGTAGTACAAAGGTGGTCGAAGTGCGTTTTACATGCACTTCAGCGGCAATAAATCAATCCTAGGCGATTCACTTCTCTCCTACTTCCCCGTTCCAGACATGCGATGTAACAATTACTGCTCGCTCTCAGCGTCATTCACAATATCTATCATCCGCAAAACCTAAAGGGGAACGTGGCCCGATGTTCGGTTGTCCCTCTCTTCGGCTAGCAATTTTAGGGAAGTGTGTATCATCACTCATCGTTCCTCCTACCAGGCAAATGATGCTTTCAGTCAAGTATTTAATTTCTGCGTTGTTTTACAAACCTCCTACATCGCTTCAAGTGCTAGTAATCTGCGAATGGAACGTCATACGCGAATGTATATCTTTTTCAAATACTGGATTTTAAAATACTTGTTCACGAAATCAGAGATATTTCGAGACTTTATAAATTGACTATTTTAATTTCTGACTTTAATTTTTGTATCAACGTACTGGCGATAACAGAAATTCATTTTATAAGTTGAACGAATAAAGTTTGAAATAATATAAATTTGATCACAGTTCTACAAATTTGGAGTTTATATATCTCGATTTTATATTATTTAGATTTAGAATTATATTTATTTGCTCAAGTTTAGTTCTGATATAATAACGACACTGAACATAAATTTCCCATGTACTCTGCAGGAATCGTGACTTTAAATGACATGCACAAATCTAATAATTGTCAGAAATGAATTACGAACTCGAATATTTATTCCCAACTAGGAATGCACGTCCAAAAATAGTTCCTCATTCTTATCTTCGTGATACTACTTCAGGGCGATATTTTATCTCGTAATGACTATAAAATCAAGACTCGTAAAGACCCAATGAAGCTATCCACATTTCGAATATCCTAATTAATTAATAAATCCTATTGCTGAGACGAAATACAATTATCCATAATTAGAAGGTGAGAAAATGAAGAAAGCATACCAAGAACGTTGCTATCCTCCTGTTAATTGAAAAAATATCAAGCGGTATAAATACTACATTACGATTTCAAAATCATCGAACAAATTTACTCGTCAAATCGTGATAGGTAAGTGTACAAGCAAATTGCATGGCCCAAGTGTTAAATGGTCCCTACGCAGCGAAAATGCTACGAGTTTCAGATGATGCAACACGAGACTGTTCCTATATAATTACAGAAAAATAATGCTCGTCCGCGCCACGTGCGAGCGCAATTAAGATCCGTAGACGGCGTAAAGCGTCGAGATTCCTAGGTTGCTAATTACACGCCGCTTCGCGGTTCTTATGCGCCTACCAGCCAGATAGGTAGTTGGCAATAAATTTTCTGCTGTGCAGCCAGTGGCCGCAGCGAGCAAATCCGGCTGAGTTACGAAAGAGAATAATGTTAGCGGATGCATAAGGTTTGCCACGACAGCTCTAGTCGTTCGTTCTTATGTGTCTACCAACTCATTCTCAATTGGCCAAATCCGTGAGATTCAATTGAATTGTAACTGTTTCCTGCTGTTTCACAAACGATCAGCTGTTGTAAATGTATAACGCGATAACAGGATTAAAAGGTCTTGCGTCTGGAACTTTGTTTCAACGTATTAATTTAGTGGCATTAATGCTGACGAATATTTGATGTAGGATTAAGTGGTTGACGAAGAGGTTTCATGTACAACATATAGTGTGATAAGATAGAACCATTTTAAATCTTTTTTGATTCTGTAAAAAAAGTTATTTTTTACCAATTATTAATAATAGAAATGTATTTTGTTGGATGGATACGAAAAGAGAATATAATGTATTGAAATTCAATTTGGTTTTATTGGAAATGAACATACTTATCGTTTAATGACTTAATCGAGCATAATATTAGGTATGTGCATTGAGAATGAAAGAGATAAATGACCAGGGAACTTCTAAATTTGTTAAGTATGTACATTACGCTAACATATTCTACATAGTCTTTTATTCTAATTAAATTACAATATCAATTTCATAATATCAAAAAACAATTTTTTCTAGAGTTTTTCAATATATTAAATATTTTTTTTCTACGTAATAAAAAATCTAAATTTCGTCGAGAAAAAAAGTGGAATATTCAATATTTAGACGTCTTACATTTAAAATTAACATAAATATATCCTTGCATGTGAAACTTACCCGCGCGATTTGGAATATAATTTTGATTTTCGAGGAATTTTCCTGCAAGCGCAAATATATGCATCGCAATATTCCACGCATTTCCTCGCAACATTCTACTTCCACCGATGACATACAACGAGTCGCCGCATCGCGTAAATATTTTCGTCTGGAAACAAAGTCGCCGAAGTGAGAGGCTTAGAAATATTTAATGCGATACATCGTCGAACGTAGTACGAATACACGGCACGATACGTTAAACGACCGCTTGCTTGTCTATCTCTGATCAAGCTGCAACATTAATGCGCCATTTATCATAATGGTCTGAAACGGCCTGGAAAAGAGACTAGGTATTCCGTTCTTCGTGAAACTTGCCTCGTTTACGAACACGCGTGCACATACGTAGCACCGGTATGCATACACAGTTTATCGTGGTCGATAAATTTAGTCGAAATTTCGTGGAAATCCCGCGTATTAAAATCGAATCGATAACTAATCTGTCAAGGGCTTGAACTTCCGATCTTCGGTGTTTAATGAACGATAAACTTTTCAGCTCGCAGCTTAATATCAAGACAAGTTAGGAACAACTTAAATATCAATCCGAATGGCGAGAGAAGCTTAACGTGCGCACGTTTTTGTGATTTCGAGATCAAAGTTTGTGTTTGAGAAGTTTACAGAAGTGGAAGCGAGGAGGTCTAAACTGTTTGGTGCAGTAGGTCGAACCTAAAGTTTACATAGCTATATTAGAAAGTCCGGCAGCAGTGTACGAGCAATTTTAATCGAAACTTTGCGAAATTCTGATTGTAAAGTTATTTTACCCTAAATCATCTTCAGTGGAAGTGTACGTAAAACTCGATGGCCAGATATTTCCAACGGTCTCCACACGCTGTTTTAATTAGAGTAAAAGTAGTTTTTAATCTCGTTGATCCAAGTTGTTACGAAAGTTGCCATTTTTGTTTAATATATTAATTAGAGTTTTAATATCTGAAGATATTTTAAGCCTCTCAAGTTTTACTTGAAATTTAACGGTTATCCTAACCATAATTGGCTGGTTCGAAAGACGATGCGAAAAGTTCGAAAAAGGAAATATTTATAAAAAATGTAAAAATATACGACAGCAATAAATGTGTGTGTATATATACATTGTTATTAATAACAAACTATTCTTTAAAAGAACGTTAATACAATTTTCTTAATGGTACCATAATTTAAGATCTTTTGCTTTAAATACACATCATCTTAATTGATGACATTAACATAAAAAGAACGTATTGACTTTTTGTAACATAATGTTTTATTAAAAATGTAGGAAAAAATTGCTAAAATTGCACGTTATCCTATCACGAATTTATACAATTCTTGTAACTTTGTAATATTCCTTTTAATCTGATTACGACACAACTGAACCATCGCATTGTTATGCTCTAAACGTTATAGACAAAAACGAGATTAAGCAGTGTAATTTAATAGGATTTGCGGTATAATAGGATTACGGAAACTTCTTTCTTCGACAAAAATGCACGACAAGTATTTCGTAGAAAGTTTGTGGCCGGAAATAAAACTGTAGAAATGGTTTCGTACAAATCTTTCGCTAATGTTTAACGTAAAAGCAATACAAAACATGTGAAGTCTTAGACAAATGATATATATTAGCATTTGTGTTTGTGAGTATTTTAGATGTATATAATTAGATATACATCATAGTGTGTATTAAATATAGGATCTATGCATGTGTTACATAGGATCTACACGAATACTGTTACATTAATGCTAAGAATACTTCCATGGCGTGTGTCTTAATACGAGACAAAAAAATAAAAAACGTATCAAACTGTACTGAATTAACGTCACACAGAGGTTCAGGATCACATGCATCGAAATGACTCGCTCGAGCGTCGTGATACCCGAATTACGCAGTCCGGTTGCATCAATAAATTTTCATTAACCGCGCACGATGTACGGCTTATTCTGTGAGAATACTCTCATTTCGCGAGATCCGTAATAGCCTCATTAATCTGATCGCGGAAGAGATGCCGGTGTGCTTTATGAAGCGTCGTCTTTTCAGGAAACGCTTAGAAAAAACCGTGCAGTTCTCGTCGCGGTGTGTATACAGTCAGCGGCCCTTAATAAATCTCCGTGGCATGGCGGGCCAAGCCTCGTGCTCAGGGAGCCCAGTAAATAAACTGGCCGAGTTTTAATTATTCCTATTTTCGCATCCACCGACCGGTCACGAGTTTTGCGCCTCGTTCCCTCGCTTCTTCTACCCCGTTACTGGCTTCGCCCCTCGCTCCGCGCCTCGTCCCCTCCTCTTTCTCTCCCTCAAGATTTAATTATGCAAATCGCAGGGGCCACTAGACAAAACCAATATTTGCTTGAGTTCTTAGATGGAGGTAAGAGGGGTTAGGAGGGGCTGGAGGAGAGGCAAAAGCGGCAAGGGGCAAGGGAAGCAGTCACGGTCGGCCAGGTAGGATTTCGCAACTCATAATCAGGGAGATTCATTTGCCTCGGTACATAAAAATATAATCTTTCGCCTCTTCTCTCAACTCCCACCATCTACACCCTTCCTTAGTCGGTGCCTCCTTGTCGCGATAAATACATTTTCAACGTGAATCGCAATAGCTTCTCTGCTAATTAAAGCGGCACATTAACGCCCTTTGCCGGATGGGATTATGCGAATTGTATTGTTGCCCTCGAGCATGCTTTCGGTAACCAATGCACACAAGGAAAACGCATAACTGCGAGCAATGCGCGCGGATCTTTGTGTAAACGAAAGGTAATGATATTATTTGCCCTACGATACATTGCGAAATTAATAAGCAACGCAAACCAGATAAGTAGGTAAACGGGGAAAGAATGGAATTAATTAGCGGAAAACGCAACCGGAAGAGAACGCTTCCGGACTTTTCGAAGCGATTTATTTTTTTCAGTGGAATCATTACGTGGAATGAAAAATGTACAATAAACAGTAGATCTTGCAGACATTCCTCTCTTCGATAAACATTTAACTCCTTTAGGTGGAACAATATTTAGCAAGTGATTGTTGCTTCGGAAACTGTAATATAATGTCAGTAAGAAAATAATACTTATTTGACGTCACTTAGAATAGCTGTACATATCGTAACCATTGAGCATGTGAAATAATGATTTTATCGAACGCTGCGCAATTTCCTGTAACGCGATTACATAAAAATCGTGTAATAATTATTTTCTCGCATTACGCAACCTCGTTACGTATTATTGAAAACCATTATTCTGTATTGTCGTTCTTCCAGCACCAAGAATTCTTGTCTACTATAGAAGAACACATAAAAGAGAAGTTTATAAATGCAGGGCAGCTGCCTGTTATAATTATAAGTTAACTTTCTCATGTAAATTTTTTAATTCATTCTTTGTCAAACTGACGAATTATCGTCGACGAATATTTAACGCTATAGATTCATATGTAAAATTCATAATAACGTAAACGCCGAGAATAATACAATCGCACGCTCGACTCCTACAAATTGACACCGCGACACCGTGACACATGCGAAATTACAGCCTTGAAAATCTGGATGTCGGATTAAATGCAAATAAAGCGGTATGCTTGTACTTATCTATTGTAAATTCCCTTTTACCGGAAACTTTTCTAAAGTAATTTAACTTCCATAGAGGAATAATTTTATTCATTTATATAAAAGTTCTTATAAGTATCCTGGGAAAAAACGGATTCCCCGGAAGAAAGTTGGCAAGTACCGACGAGAAATAACGCTTTTAGAGAAACAGTTGAAAACTGGTTCTCCAGACTCGGCAAGAACGAAATTATTCATCTTGTTTAACTTACTAATTACGATGTCATTCTGCAGCAAGCAGGTTTCTATCATTCGTATCTAGCATGCGTGCGAGACGTATAATTTAATGTGCCTTCAATTTCCTTTTCATATTCGTTATTGTTAATCCATTTATTCTTCCCTAATTTTCATTCTTTTCCGTTGTACGTGACGCTACCTCATTCCGGTTTACCTAACATTTTAACTCTTTGTACTAATTATACTATAATAATTATTACTAATTTTGTGTTATACACGTAAATGATACAAAAATATAAGTCTGAATACTACTGTTCAATTTCACCTTATAAACTTCACTATCAGTTATTTAAAGCTAAAAGTGTACGTGCTACTATAGTATAGTACTTTGTACATGCATATTAAGCTGAATTTTAAAATACTGCAAATACTAAAAATTATACTAATATAATCACAGTGTCGTATCACAGCCTGTAATTTATCCACTCTACTAAAGGAAATAAACAATTCTAAACCAGTAATCACACAGCGGAATCTAGTTTTCTTGAATCTTTGTGGAAACTACTTCAGACCTGTACTTTAAGGGTTGGACTCTTGTAGTTACTTAATCACAAAGCCGCACCACCGTGCCTTAACCGAGCAAGCACGATATACGCAAGAACGAGGGTAATTACTATAATAAATCGAAGAAACAAATTACGTTAGTGAAAATTAAGATACATCGGAGCTCGTACAAAATAAATACGAATATCGTATATATTTGCTTTTAATTATTTAATCTTCTTTCTATCATTTAATCGCACAAATTTTACATAGTCCAATCGTCTTTGAAAAATTACTCTCAAATTATTGTTTTAAAAGATATTAAGGGGATAATTTGAACGTATCGTTTGAAGGATTCGAATGTAGATCGATCAGCGTCCTGAATGTTCATAAAGTTCAAACTACGCAGCAAACAGAAAGCGTTATTGTAACTTGTAACATTCATCAAAAGAGCAATTGCAACGCAATCGCGAGGATGGTAATAATTCAGGGAAATCGTTTCACAAATCGAGGATCGGGAGGAATCGAAGAATTACAAGCTCGTTGGAACAAAAGCCCTAACGACGACGGTCACGACAATTATTCATTATTTTCCCCCGGTTTCACCATGAAATCTCTAATAACGGCGGTGCTGTACCAAGGTACCGTAGGAGTTTAAAAGCCTCCCTCGCGATAAAAAAGGAAAGCCGGCGGTAGTCAAGCAGGTAATGTATCCAGTTAAAAGTTTTCCAGGTTCGCCGGAGAGGGTGGAAAACTTCTCAGGCCGTCGCCAAGTAAGGGGCCAAGGTGCCAGGAGAGACTAGAGATTGTGCATTTGTTATTCATGGGTCCAACGCTTCAGTTGGCTTTAACATTTCATCGTGTAGAAAGTAGGTGCTTTCACTGTAGACAGAGCGCACCTATGTAAACCGAATACAATGCATGCGTGACCAAAGGGAGAACAATCGATTATTACGAGTTATTAATCGAAATTAGAAATTAGATGACGCGCTTTAAAAATATGCCTTGTAATAGTTAATAACGTTACTGTGAGTAGGATGCTTATGCATAGGATTCATATACATTATCACTTGCAATACTATATCGATATCATTATTTATCAGATACTTTGTATATGATATCATGTATATCGATTATCGTGTGACGTGATATTAAATAATGTTTTTTGTTGCATATATCATGTATCAATAACGTTGTCTAAATTATTGCTTTTATTTCAATACCTATCAGCGTTTATATCAACGTCAGAAGTTTTTCTATCGATTTAGAAGATTTTTCTAAGCAGGATGTATTCATACATATATAAAATATTAATTTTGTAGAGATTGTAGACTTTTTGAATTGTATCTGCATTCTTGGAAATAGTTTATCTCTCTTTTAATCGATTCATACAACAGTGACTACGTCAAATCGTATTTACGACAATTAATAATTAATTTCATCGATAATACGTTGCAAATTCATTGTATCGAAAAATTATTGCGAGACAGTTACGATAAATTCATTGCAATGTATCATAATTTGCACGAAGCAAATATTTCGCATTGTCATAATCAGATTGAGTAACAATTATGAATTTTACATATCACTTTTGCACCTGCTTAAACGCTTTACTTTAATTTTATTAGTAATTTGATATATCAGCTATCGGAATTCGCAAAGTTTACAAGTTACAAGTTATTATACAATTCCAATGCGCCATCATTTACTGCGATAAATACGAAATCTCTTCATTGTGCGTTTACAATTGAAATTAATATTTATTCCTATTAACATTTTATTTGTATTAAATTCACCCAAAATGAATGCTCGAATTTATATCGTGCATCGTAAACTGAAATTATATCTCTACACAGATCACAAATAATACAGTAACACCTTAGTAACTTAAATCTCAAAGAAAAAGCGAAAATCATCGGGTTGTAGAGATTTTCATTTTCCCAATTTTTTAGACAAGGGACAATAAAGTAACTTTTAGAAGAAAAATTTATTTTAACATGGCTTATGGGTTTCGTCTGGAAATTTAAGCTCTCATTACCATTCTATCCGTAGTAATAAACAACTCACTGGCAGTACATTCTATCGCAGATACTATAGAATGGTAAAATGACCGTGCCACGACATCGCAATTTCTACCAATCTACGCGTTCGCAGTTTTTCATAAAACTGCACACCGTTGCAATTTTTTATTGAATCGACACCGCGTCGGTCAATTATAGGGCTTCCTCTGGTCAGTCCTTCGTAAAGGTACTGGGACAATTTCCAGTGGACACTGGCTGTCGATATTCCCCTCGTACATCTTTCCCGTGTAATGTGCAGCGAAAGGGTGTTGGTAGATAGAGAAGGGTAGCCGAACTGGCAGCTCGAAACAGCCGACTAACGATGAGGTGAAATCAGTACAACCAGAATCAACACCACGGCTTGATTTTTGCTGTATTGATTTTGCTGTTAATGCACCCACATGCGTGCGATGTTTAAAGCTTCGCTATTGATATGACGCTTCGTTCGAGCGACAACACGGCATTTGAACGAGGACTCAGGACAAAAATGAAAATTCGTAGGTTTGCAGGCAAATATTCGCACGACTGTAAGCAACGTACGCACGTTCTCGCGTTCCACAGTGAGAGATTTGAATGAAGATTCGGGACGAGGATAAAAAATTGCGTATGACGTGCAGTTTCCCTGAAATTTAATATCAGACGATCTGAGATGAGTAGAACTATGTTTGTCGAATTATTATTAATATTTTCTCTATTTCCTCACTCAGTTTAAATATCGTGAATATTTATTTTCTTGTCTAGCCACACGTGGTAACGTTTAAGTGAATAATGCCGATGCCAGGAACAATCTCTCCATTTTTTCGTAAGTGTCATGCAGAAATCATTTATCTTCCCTTCCATTTCGTCAGATATTGTGCTGACATTTAGTAAAAAAAAAAAAAAAACAGACTTTTTGCGTAGCTTTAAAAATTTTCTCGGAATAAATGTAGTCAGAAATTCACTCTTCAATCGAGTCACAATTACGAATGAATTACGAATTTCACTAAAAAAAAAAATGAAGAACATCTAATGTAGCAGTTTTTAGCAGCAAAAGAGTTATATAGCAAAGTAGTATAAATCTTTCTTAACGCAGAGCAATCAAAATTACACGATGGTTTAAATCCTTGTTTTTTAATTGCTTCTTAAAGAAAAACAGACATTTTTCAATTGGAAATTAAAATTCTACATATTTTTCTCAAATTCTCTGTATTTAAGATGTAACAAACATTATTCGATAAGAATTGCCAACCAAAAATGTACGATGAACGAGTGAGATAATTTTCAAGTAATTAGATTTTAATGTACAAACGATTTTTATTTTTTACATTTATGTTACTTATTTAATTATAATATCAACAAATAATAAGATCAATATCGAACAAGGATTATTTTAATTTTTGTCCAATGCTTTCCGCACTGTGTTGGCACGTACAAATACTGTCGATGGTCGCGGACATGCAAATACTTCCCTAGAAATATTTCTAATAGTTTCATTAAGTTTATCTTTACTTGGTCGTTTATATCTTCGATGACTGTCGTTCTTATTTGCTTCGATAAACGATGCAATTAGTAAAATGTACAAGTTAGATAATTAAACCATGATAATGAATAAACCAATATATTCTTGTGCTGACATAGTTAACATAGACCCCAGGTACGTATTTTTCTTTATTTCAACTTTATTTTCATTTAATTTCGTCTATCAGGTTCTCTAAGTCTCTGTTTTTTCTCCGATTAAATTTTGTTACACTTTAATTCTTGCCAGAGTATCGTGGTTAAATACTCCCGTAGTGTGACGTGGCAGTAGTTTGAATGAAATTAGGTCAACCGTTTCTGAATCTACTCACTTCATTGAATAAATTTAACCGAAAGAGCACTATATTTTACTTCGTAATACCAAACCGTGTCCCTTGTTCTAATAATGTGCGTGAAATTAAATCCTATTTCCTGCCCTTTTTCTTTCTCTTCTTTTTAGTCGAAGATGTTAGATAAAGGCACGTCTTTTCGCAGAAATATCGTGGCGCTTGAAAGCAGCATTTTCGGAGGGAGCATAAATAGATGGGTATTTCATTATGCGAGAACGTCGCCTTTTTGAAAGCATCTTAAATTTCTCGAGCGACAGTTTTTTTCTAAGCCACTCAGAGAGTAGAGGACGAGTGAGAAAGGGGCGCTCAGGTGCGTCCTGCATCGTCTCTACGACGACGCTACTCGAAAGCCCTGGGATCGACGCTATGAAATTTTCTTCTTTCTTTTGGCCCACGTCTCTACCCGAAATGTCGTTGTTGTTTTTTTTTTTTTTTTTCGCTCAAGTGATTCGCGGATAAAACGAACGAAGTACATTCACATCAGTACTAAGCATTTTCTTTCTTGCTCCTATTTCTGACAAGTTTATGCTGAATTTAAACAATTATTGCTTAATATGCAAAGTATTCTACAATTTTCCCAAAACTTCGATACAACAACAGAGAAGTTATTCTGATACTTCGTCACTTCGCCACCAAGTTTTGATTGCATTACAGCTCTTGCGAGGCTTAAAGGAAGTTTGCGCGAATGAACAGCAAATATAGGATTTCAACTAAAGAAGTTAAAAATTAGTATTACCTAGAAATAGTAATTGTATATACATATGTATAAATTATTCAAAGTATATGAAACGATTATAAACGTACATATTAGAATCTGAATTCTACGTAAACATAAATATTTCGACAAACTAAAAAGATATTCGAAAGCTCCCAAAGTACTGGGAAACTGATTATATTATAACGTCAAATTACGTTCACCATTGAAACCATTCAATGCTTATGTAAATCTTTTTTCGCTACCATTAATATCTTGCAAAACCACTTTAGAAAATTTAGAAGGAGAAATGAAATGTAAATTATGAAGAAATCATAGAATTCAATTTAAATTACTCATTCCGCGTGTGTCGTTTGTGAAAAAGAACCTTTCATTTGCATCACTACACAGTTTTTCATTTAATTGCCTGCATGTAAGTTAAACGTAAAGTGGAAACAGCAAAGAAAGTTTGATCTGAGATCTCGCAACAAGTCCCGAATCGCTGTACAAAAGAACTACGAGCCAAACTGCCTGGCAAACAATTTCAAAGTAGATTTAGAATATAATTTTGTAAACTGAGCGTTCCGTATAATCTCGGATCTCCGCGGAAAAAAAATGTTTAAGTCTGCGCAAGGCGGTCAAACTTGGTTTAGAGATCACGATTACAGCGATACAATCGGTGCTCATGTTTATACCGCAAAATCGATGCGAGCTTGTATGGAAAAGAGAGCAGCGGAGAGGCTGGGTGGTTCGTGGATATTGCACGAAATAGTATCGCCTATCTCGACTCACAGGGAAAGTAAGAACGCGAGGGAACGTAGGACGTGTTACACGTTCCCGACGAACCAAGTTGCTGATGGCTTAGGTCATGGTTTGACCATGCAAACCCCTTCTCGAAGCTTTAAGGTCTCGCCACCCTTCGCCGCTTTCTTCGTCTACCTCTTTACGCGTCATTATAGTTACTAAGTTTTCGAAAGCGCGAAACAGCTGCTGGAACGTGAGCGCTGTAATAAATAAAACGTGCCTGTGTGCATCTATAGGATATTTCAAAAGTTGTATACTAATAATAACAACTTAAGAAGCATGTAAGCGAATATGGAGTTAAATGGACGATGAGGTAATACAGATTGTTGAAAAACTGTTTAAATATAAAGTTGTTTAAATATAAGAATTGTTTAAATATTCCCTGAATACGATTCTTTAAATATTTAATTTTGAAGGAATTATTGATGAAATTGGCAAACAAGATCGATTACGATAGGTAGACAGAATTATTTAAAACGAAACACTGTTTATTGGTCATCAATTTCGATGAGATTTTAACTACGAAAGAAAATAATTTAATTATTGTTCGAGGTAATTGAAATACTGACATGAAACTTTTTAATGTCTTTACTTTATTTTACATACAAAGTTTTTTTTCTTTTCATTTGTATATTTATTTTGTAAAATTGGTTTTTGGACGGTGTGAGCTTTCTGATTATCCCTTTTATAACTTTATTCTTTGAAAGAATACTTTATTTTCTCCACCATATTTTGTATGCATCACATTGTTAAAAACTTATAGTATCACATGCAAATACTTTCAAATTTCAATCCTTAATATATAGAAATGAATAATATATTTAAAAAATGGTACCCTGTTTTGCCTCATATTCCCCTATGTATTGGGTGCTTATAAAATGTCTTTTTTTTTTTAACTGTTTTTCTTTTTGTTCTTTAAACTGTTTTTTTTTTTTTTTTTTTGTTTTAATGAATATTAGGTATATGTTTCTGAAGTTTGATTCGAACTTTTTGAAACACCTTGTGGATGATACATTAAAATCGACAATGGTATTGCTGTTTTATTCAATTCGCTGTTGGGCTGAAAATTATATTTTTAGCCGGCGACAGAAAGAGAGAGAGAGAGAGAGAGAGAATTAAATAATAGAGTATGCACGCAAATCTACATGGAAACCTGCTTTTGAAATTTTAATAAAATTTTCATAATAAAATCCTTTGATGCCAATCAGGGCATTTTTTAATTCGAATTTTGCTTCAGCTTCCTGCTTCGTTCGTTTCCTATATTTTGTCCTAGTTCATTATATTTCATAAAATAACGACGGAAAAGAAATTTTTACAATAGAAAATGAATAATGAAGGGTGCCATTGTAAAGTTACGAGAAGTTTATAAATTACGGGAAGATATCTAATTTCAATAATATCATTACATACAAATTTTAATCAATTAATATATGTTTTAGTAAAGACATATTAAATTAATAATAAACAGAATTACTTACCTAACCAAGAATAAAATTCTGATAAAAATTCCTACTAACTTAGTATTGTTATAAAATTCACTTCTTTAAACTTGATGGTATTTTTAATAAACTTTTTATTCTTCTCCTTTTTTTTTTCCTTTGAGAAATATAAATATTCTAGATCGTATCGGCCAATTAATACGCTTTGGTTGCAATTTATCTGAACAACGCAGAGGAACGAGCCAATCTATAGCCCGTAACCATCCGTTTCGCAGAAAGAATTAACGTACCAACCGAACAAGATTAAGAAGACAAAGGCGTGAGATTGCGGACTTACGTAATCCGGCCTGTATTGAAGTAGGCGTAACTTGTCGCAACGCGCAGCTCTTGGGTTACGTCTCTTTCACAACAGTCACGGGGGATGATACTAAAGAAGGGAAGTCTCCGGCATAAAGGGGTGAGCGTGCTGGATTAAGCCGGAATAACCACCGACGCGAACACGTCTTGCCCAAGCTTAACGGATGATTAATCTATCCGTACCCTCCGCAAACAAGTACCTATCGCGTATCTGTCTACCAACCCACCGATTGCAACGAAATGGCAAAAACGGCTGCTTCCAATTACCATCAAACCCGCTCGAAATCTCACGCTAATTCGAGCTCCGCTCGCTCACGTTCGTTTTCGAGACCACGAGAAAGGAGGGTGCGAAATGCATCGAACACGCTCGAAATTCTCTTGAAATGCTTGCTCGATCGTGCGCGTGGTGTAGCATCAAAGGAATTTTACAGACGCATACCTGTTCGGCTCTTTCTCTCTCTCTCTCTCTCTCTCTCTTTCTCTCTCTCTCTCACTGTGCAATAACGTGTATCTATGTAATGTTATTTTTTATAAAGAGGAATATTGCACAAAATTGTTAAATTAATGGAGAATGTGATTCTGTGGAACGTAACATGTTTTAACATTGCTTCTATGGAAGATTACTTTAATTCGAATAAAATAATGATTAAAGGTGTGCATAATTTTCTGAGGAGGTTTGCTATCATTCTTATTATTAAGGATTTTATTATTTGCTGTTATCCTTATGAAATTGATTATTACGTATTATAGTTGTTAAACAGTGGAGGGAGTGATTACGTGAATTTGGCATATTTTGTTAACAGCGGGCTGTTATATGAGAAATTAATTTTCTTTGAGGAAAGAACGATCATAGTCACTAATCTTTCTGTGGCAAGGTTCCAGTCATTGTTATTAACAATTTTGTTTCTTATCTTGTTTCTTACGAAATGAAATTTTCAAACGACGGTGTCTTACTTTTCTAAACTTAAGAAAACAAGAACACCCTATATACTACCAATACATTATATCGAATATATCCCTTCGCTGAAGGCATTAATAATTTCATGCCTATTTTCAGCTCAACAAGTACAGATATAATTTAGCATCTCTCTAGTAGCACAAAATTAACATAAATTCCATGCACCGACGTATCCAGTGCAGCGAGTGACAGTCTCTAAACAAACCCGACCGAATTCTATTTATCATGCCTTGCGCAACCATAGAAGTTACCTCCGTCGGTGCAGTGGCACACTCTAATAGAGCGGAACAATTGCTAATGCAACATCCAGGTATAGTGCGCAGCCGGACTGATCATAGTGGTGGCCGTGAACGGGAAGACGATCAGATAGATCGCATGAATACTGCGGATGTCGTGCAGTGTCCGGACCTCGTATATATCCGTCGACGAGTCGGACAGACAGCGGACGTTCCAGCGGGACACCATCAACCCTGATTGACAACTCCATGCGTGGAACAGCACAACCGAGATTATCGGGTCTCCAGACCGGAAACTCGTTCTGCTGACCACCTCGAACCTGAACCGAATTCCACCTCTCGCGCCGTGTACGATTTCCGCATACAAAAGGGACATCGAACGAGCCTCCACCGTGCCTGACCAGACACTCGATAAGGACATTTCGTGGCATACGAGGCTGATTACCATACTAGACCTAGGTACAGCTATACTCTTAACACCGCTACGATGATTACTATGCGATAAGACGAGATTCGACATTCATGGTGTATTGATATTTCATTCTTATGCTTGGAATGTAAATACGGTTCTCATATTGATGGATTAATGATTTTTATATAATTAGTTTTGCATTCCTGGTATATAGGTGTACGATTCGTTTTTTTTTTTTTTTTTTTTTT
>NT_177158.1:693040-707080 GCF_000188095.3 Bombus impatiens | reverse complement strand
TTTTTTTTTTTTTTTTTTTTTAAGTATAAATACGATTTCGGTATTGGAAGTTTGGATAGTTTTATACAAGTAGTTTTATTGTCACGGTATATCGTTGTTTCGTTCACTCGTTTCGACGGTAAATATGGATTCGGTATTGATAGATTGAATATTTTTCTCCACCAATCAAAATAACTAGGGCATAGCTTTCCAGAATATTTTGATTTCTATGCATGTATATATATATGGCATATAATAGGATAGATTCATACGTATAATAAGTATATATCTGCTCTTTTTGCATAAGATAAATTTTTATCACATTGTATACATAATATAGCAATCTATACATCAGCGTAGCGAGTACTTTTTTTGGTTCTATTTACTTAAGTAGTGTAATTATTATCCTCTAATTACTTCGTGCAGTGCGTAATTAATTTTTTTTAGAGGAAGATTATACACTTCAGAGTTAGGATAGGTAGTTATCGTAAGTATAGATGATTGACATAAGAATATCGCGATATTATATATGAAATTTATTTTTGTAGTATCTGCGAAAGAAAGTTGCAAGGTTTTCGATCATAAAATATCTGTATTTAATTTGGATACTAATTCTGTCTTAAAATATTTTCATGCGAGAAATACGTAAGTTTAAAGAAGGTGAACTAAAATGGAGAAAGTGATTCGTAAATATCTTCTCTATTTAAATATTTTTCAAAATCTTTGCGTTTCCTTACGTTTCTACTGAATCAAAACTAGGTTGCGAAAATAAAAATGTTTGAATTTACAGAATTTCACTTTCAACTTCTGGTTTTTAATCTTCTTCTCGTTACGTATCACGTTACTTTACAATGGTACATTCATTGAATAAATAAACAATATACAAATATCATTATTACGAAGTATTTCGAATGAACTTCATTTGCATAACTAAGAGCAAGAGTTATTTCTTTCATCCATTAAATACTTCAAGATGAAATAAATGCAAAATATATGCATATTTCGCATATTTCTCCTACAGTTATTTTCACCTAGAACAAGAATATTTTTAGCGACATGCCTAGTGAAAGTGAATTGCAACTAACTTTTCGCGAATATTGTGTTTCGTTTTCAACGAAACTTCAACTGTTTCCAGATAATGGTAGTAATTAATGAAATACGAAATACATAATATTTCAACAGTATGCAATTTAAACAATCGTACAAAGATATAAAAAATAATTTCTACTAAGGATGAAATTTCCATGACACTTTAATCAACCCTTCAGCGAGAACAAAACTGTTTTACACTTTAATAATCAAAAATAGAGATCCATACGTTCTTAAGTAGTAACTCTACCGACTGTCTGACTATGCGCGTACCATGACTACTAGCTACGTCTTCCACTAGTCGAGCAGGAAATTACCGTAGCACGTGGCGATAAACGCATGGTAAAGAATATCGAAGGTTGATCGTCCTCGTAACCGAGACAATGGACAAGGGTACTCGACTGGGCCTAGTCAAAAGGGGAGAAGGAAGGCCAGGGGCATTGGAGGAAGATAAAGCGAGGGAGAAAGTGGAAGAGGTTATATGTAGTAAGAGGGTACCACTGGGTGCCTGAGGGTGGTTAAAAAGGGGGTAGCTACGCGGAAAGGGGGCACCAATGTCTTGGCTTGCAAGCTTCGAGGTCCTCCCGTCACCCAATCACGTCCTGGCGAAGCTCGCCATATTTCGCGGGGCGGAGCCCTCTCCTCACTCTCCTCGCGCGACCGACTCAGCCTCTGTGTTCTACTATTATTTTAAACCCTTCGCTCTCTTCTTCTCGCTCGCCACCCTGCCCCCGTTATGCCCCTCTCGTTCACCAGTTTCATCCCCTAGTCTTCCTTACCACCTCTGCACCCACACCCCCTCTCCCTACGATCTGGTTCTCTGCTCTCCTTCTATCTCCCTTACTCTCTTTGACTCAGCTTACCTCACCACTCACCCCCTTTAGATCTATCCTCTGCTCTCTTTTACTCTCGCTCTCGTGCCTCCGACTACGACGGATGTAGATCTAACCCTCCTACCAAGCGCCTCATGCCTCCAGGCGGAGATGAAAATTTCCAGACTCCTCGCGATCGAAACCGAATTGTTATTTCACGAGGTAGTCGACCCGTTCGCCCCCAGCTCGACCAACTCTCTCTTTCTCCTTTGCCCTTGGACCGGAATTACACACCGAAAGTCCTTGCACCGTGCTCCATTCCCCTCTTTTTCCACTTACGTTCTCTTTCTTTCCGTTCCCCTAGCCAAGATTAAGGACCAGACTCGGTGGTGACTTTAGCCGGCTCGCTACGCCTTGTAAAAGATGATAGTTGTTGGGTTAAGTAGAAACGATCGAATTATTGTTCGTCATTCTGGGGTTGAATAATCGGGGGTTACCGAGAATTGCATTAGAATAACAAATTGTGGTCGATTAATGTATCGGGTCATTTTGTAAGTAATGCAGCTCTTCTGGGTTTGGGAGTCGTGAATTTAAGACGATGGAACTGTTCGTAACAACAGTTCCCGTCTAAAGGGAATAAAAAGATCGATAGAAAGTTCCTTTTTTATTTTCATTGGCAATTTAAAACTTGAAATTACTTTTGTAGTTGTGTATATGGTTTTTTGATAATTTTCTAATTCATTCGAAATTAGTGCAGTAGATACCAATCTCTTGACAACAGAGTCTGTTAAATTGTCAGAATTTTCAACCGAAGCTGTCAAAATTTTTACGTAAATACATGGTTCACATTCCTTAGGAAATTAAAAAGATTGAATCTAAAATGATATTAAATCATCACTGCATAACTGTACAAATTCGCTATTCACAAAGAAGACTAGATATTTTTATTTACAGCAGACAGCATCGCGTTTGCTTCAGTCGTGGCCATGGCGACATATTTTGAAATCTCTTAGTCAACGTAATTAAAAACAATCGCCTCTCACAACCTAGCGACATTCTTGTTTATCTATCTCTTCCGTGACTCTCATTCTTTGGAAGAGAAATCTTTGGAAAGGAGTCGAAGAAAGTAAGCCGCGTCGCAGAACAGGACAGGCCATGGAACGAGGGAAAAGAAGAGAAAAGTACAGTAGAACAATCTTTTTGAAGCATGTTACAGAAGCAACCCGCGAAACTGTCGCGCAGCCTCTGCCATGTGTAAGAGAACGGAAAAGAGGCTTATGTACCCGCGATAGGAACTGCAAGGTGCACGAAGTACAAGTACAATTTCAATACGCTTATTTATGGCGGCGCGTCGAGAGGGGCAAGGGCAAAGGGTAGAGGCCACGAACTTGTTATTCACCTTTGTAAAGAAGATTTTACATGGAAGTCGGTCTATAACAAGACGGTTTTGCCTCTCCGCAACGTACACAGAGGCTATGCCGAATCTTTGACAACTGAGCGGGTACTTATCTGACCGTCGACTGAAAGACATAAAGGCGTTTGACGATATAAAGCGCTCGTCCGTGGACCGCCATAAATTCGGTTGCAGCGCTGGTTTTGATATTCTGCTTTGCACAAAATGACTCTAAATAATTTCGAGAGATCTTGGATGAAGCATTTTTTACAAATCTGTTTAACAGGTTCTCTACTAGTGGGAGAAAGCTTTGGGGAAATTTCGGACGAGAAAGATCTACGGGAAAGAGAAGCGAGGCTTCGACAACGGCCGACAGGAAAGAATTATTTCTATTCACGCGACGTACCTACCGATCTTATGGTAATTAGTATGACAGGCGTGTCTAGTGATTCTGCCGGTAACCCAATTAACGGCGATCTCGGTACTATAACGCAAATTTAATATGCAAGCCTTGTCGCGACAGGTTCTTCGAATTCCCGTCATGCTTTCTAACAAAGAGGATTACTGCGTCATCGGGGCTCGCCCAGACATGTGCGAATTGTTTAATTCAGATACAAGATGGACTGAAAATCGCGGTGTTCCGTGGAAACAGGGAATTCCATTCGTCGCTACAACACGATGGAATAAACTTGTCTCTTTGGTATGGAGCATCGTTTTCGTGAAAGGCCATTTTCTAATAAGTGACTTTTAGTGATAAGTAAACGTGGAAATATTCGTGATATAATAATAAGAGTATTTATGTTATAAAGTAGTCATTTCCTATATTAATCTGTTCACATGAATATTAATTCATGTGAAATATAATTGCAATAGGCAATTGTAAGCAGTCATTTTAGTCACTTTATTACAGGTCATGCTTTAATTATATGAATATTGATATTTTTATAGAAAATAAAATTGAACGGAGCATTAGTATTGATACGATGGATTCCACGAAAAGCTATAAATCACACAGATAAATAAACCAATATAATACTAATACGCGTGTATTATAATAAATAAATAAAATACAAAATTTGAATCAAATCGTATATTGCATCTAAAAATGGTTTGAATAAATAACGGCTTACATTTATTTACGAGCAGTAATATACGACCAGCTATATGTTAGCCTAGCCTTTGTGCAGTGAGGATAAAAAACGGCCCTTTGTCTGTTTTTACAGTAGCTCATGTTCTCTGTGACTTGGCTACCTAGAATTTACCATGACTCTGGGTTGAAAAAAAAAGTAACGATGTGCCTAGCTGTTATAAATCGTTGTAAATTAAAGCATCGTACGCTGCGAATTTGTTATATCTTGCATAAGATAAAAAGTCGAGTTTATCCCTTCGTATACGTCAGGTACATATTTAGGCATAAAGAATAGCGGAAAATCGTTAAGATTAAAAATGTATTACGGTGGAAAAATGAAAAGAATATCTCGAAGTAAAATGTAATATGGTATTGCAGCCTTCTTAAGTAGTACGGATTTACATTTCTGCATCCTACATTTCTATAAACTTCAATTTTCTTTCGCTTAAGTTTCTTAATAACCTTCATCCTATTTTAATCTCCTTTTAACATCTCAGCCATATTCTAACACATTACCTTACAGTACAAAAATAAATATATACAAGTTTCCTCCTATATGAAATTCAACTTCATAAATAGTAACGGTGGAAATAACTTAAAAATTAGCGCAAGACGAATGAAGAGATTTCCCTATTTAAACGCCATTCACAAATAAGACTCTGCTTGATAACTCCATACAAGGAAACTCCGTAATTTCCTACACTATGATCAGAAAGAAAGATGACAATGCGATAACCATGTCAGCGTATAAATACTTTCATCAGCGATATCTAATCCCCGATCTCATTATGCAGTCATCGGGAACCGAACAATTTCTTGCGATAGCTGCTATGATCGAGCACTTCTGGCAGATGGTAGCTCGTCCTAAATTCCAACCCGCGGATTTTCTGTCAGCGTGGCCACAGTGCGATCGATGTTGCGCTCGGCCAGCCAATTTGTCGCTTACGAAATTACAGAACGGTATACGCGTACCTTGATCAGATTAGCATAACCTTGGCGAGAAGCGGCAAGAAGAGGAGGTTCCGCTCGCGTTTTGGTCTCTATCGTCGTATATCGTGAAACGGTTAATATTTAACTGGCGGTTACGTTATAATGGCAAGGTTTACGTGCACCCGTTAACGAAGTGCCACAGAACGAGCCAGCAGCCCAGGGACCTGCTTCCGTTCTGCACCCACGACTTGTTTCGTTTACGATAATCCGTCGTGAAATTAAAAACATTAGGGCCTCGTAAAGATAAAGATATTGTCCGTTCTATAACCAGCCGCGTTATAAACGAGCGCAGCGCGATATAACCCTCGGCACGATGGTAAGACCGACCAACTTAATATCTACATCACGTATTTCTCTTCCCTCCTATCTATTCCACCCCTCTGTCCACCCACCCCCGCGGTACTCTTTTCTGTTCACTCGTTGGTACCACTACAACCGTTTCTTCATGCCGTGTAATTGACCATCTTATGTTTATCGCTCGCTTGATACATTTATGCTCTTACCAGTGCTCTGCACTACCATCGTGACGAGGTAATCGTATTGCGACCGTGCACTTTGTAATTTCAAGCTGTAACATTTCCAGGCGAACAGTCAGATGTCACGGCTTAATTCAGCGAAACGTTTTGCTGAGTTTTGTGACATCGTGTAATTGTAATAATTGTTCAATTTGTAAGAACCGACGTGAGATTTGTTTATATTCATTATCGATATTAATTGGTGAAATAACTTTATATCGTGTTTCATGTGAATCTATAATAAGGTTAATATGATTATTTCATTTCACGATGGTACAATCTGTGTTAACATTTAAATAATTTCTAGAGGGAATTATTAAAATAGAAATGACAGCTAAAGGCAACACTTTTAATTTTGTAAGGAATGATAAAATATGTCTGTATTACACCTTCTATATTTTGTTTAAAGAATAATTGTTCACGAATGTATGGAAGTAATTAAAAGTCAGAAAGAATAAAAGGTTAAAAATATTTCAGTCCAAATATATACTTTGACTTAACAGAATTAAAATATGTTGTTAAAATACGTACAGTGCAACAAGTTTATTTTCCATTTTACACTAAAACAATGCAATCTATTTCGCGTAAATTTTACTATACGGCTTTAATCTCTCACGAAAATGAATTCACATTTAGAGTAAATGAGTCCAACAGACGGGACGCTTTTTTTCCCGATAAAATAACGTACATGTGGTTGCTTAGCTTTCCGCAGGAAATTTGTAACCATCGATCACGTGTCTAATGCAAGACAGAGTAAATTCAGAATGAATTGGATCTACGAGGTTGTTCCAAGCGCTGCATTTGACACAAGTGATTAAAAGTAATTTCAGTACAACGTGTTATTCGGGAAATCGGGGAACTTAAAAATTACGTCCAATAGCTCGTAGACCTTACTGATTTCCTATTTGTTCGAAATATTTTGAACTTTACTTGTTACTTTAACAGTTGCCTCAATGGGAATCATGAAACAACAAAATATATGTTTCAGTAAAATGCTTTATTATACAGTATATAATTATTTTAAATATTACAGGTTACACCAACACCAGTCACGACATTACATTTATGCATATTTGCTGAATACAAATCAGAGATCTCAGATAACAATACAGTACAACAGGAATTTTCTTTTGAAGTTGTGTTTTTCTTCACCTATTCATTTATAAGCAAATCTATAACGCAATGAACGCAATGAACAACTTTAAGAAAAAATTGTCTTTGTATTCTATTGTTGTTTGAAATTTTATTCATGTTCAACAACTACGCATAAATATGATTTCTTTAATTTGATTGTATGCTTTATGAATAATTCTGAAACGCAACGTAATATTAAATTTTGGAATGAAAATAATTAAATTTGAAGGTAACGCGTGTATAGTATAAATTACCGAATTTATCCTTAGATTTATTTGATTTTATATTTAACACGTTACAATATCTCTAATGACAGCTACATTCAAATTAATCTATCATAATTCTTGTATATGATATTCCATTTTTAAAAGTAAAAATCGAGAAATTACATTGAAATTGAAATCACTATCAAGGATCTACAAACATAGGTATCTACGTACGAATTTTTGATTTATGATGTAATAATGCACACAGTTTCAATGACACAGTGCAATTTGAGCCAACAGGTAGAGTCGCGAGTAAGGAAGTTTCACAGGAGATAATTCATCGCTAATCGAACATGGGTACGAACAGGTGCACAAGAGTTGGTTTTCACTTTTACTGTGCTGATCCGCCGCTGTACGTGATTACGTTCTATTATCGGTTGTTGGTCGTTGTCAAATGGGACTGGCGTGAGATCAAAATTGAATGACTATCTTCACTGTACCTTGAAAATATCTATTATATTACATGGATGCGATGATGGACACGCCCTGATAGCCGACATAATTGCGAAATCAATTTTATACCGAACGGGTATTTCAATATACGCTGCAGGCTTTCGGTGAAATATATTAAATTTATTCGAAATATCTGTAACGTTTTAGATTCGCTGATAAAACATTTACAATTTTCTTTGAAACAGCTTTCTCTATTTCCCCCTTCTCAAACCGACAATGATATAATTAGTAAAATATCATTAGCGAAAAAATAAAATAAATGAAAACCATGTTTTGCCAAATTTTTATTTTTTTATTAGTAACGTTAATCAATTGATGAATTAGCTAGATTAATTAGAAAATTGATCAGTAGATACTATTAACTTAGTTATTTAATTGCGTAGAAGGAAGTTTGCTGCATCTAAATTCATAGTTATCGACATAGGATCCCGATTAAATTAGTTTGTAACATGCATAATGAACAATTACATCTGTAAGAAACAATCATGGTCAATTATATGCATGAAACTATTATATGTGATTATCATGCGCGTAAACTATCGATAATAACAATATTTTAAGTACTTGTCAAAGCATCGATTAAATTGAAAACTTCTCATTTTCACAGTTTAGAATTATTACTTTTAATTCTTACAAAAATGAAAAACTTATTACTGAAAGTTCAGTTCAAGTTGCAGATTATATATAAGTATAAAGTAGAACTTAAGTAGAATAATCTATTTAAGAATTATCTATGCAGTTAGAATAACCCATGCAATGTTAGAAACGAATTATATTTGCTTTGAAGTATAAAAAAAATGGTACAACTATATTAGAAATTAAAACATTAAAACTATATTACCTACATTCGATGAATCCGGAATAAAAGCTCTAGATTTCAAGTCAAGCAACAGCACCCATAATCCTTACCTGTAACAAAATATAATGCCAAGTTAAAATTATTTACAAACTATAAAATACTGTTCATTGCTACATCAGTAATAACTTCATATATCAATAGTGTATTTCTTAAATTATTCCTATTACATTGTACGAAATAACAATTATTAATTGAATAAAGATATTGTACATCGTCACTTTGCTATAGCTAAACAAGTACTGACCAACACCCACGCTTGTCTTCGTTCAACAGAATAAAATTCTATTTAGATAACAAGCTAACAATTATACCATCTAGTAAATTACGTTAATGGCGATCTGTGATTGATTGTTTCTTACTACATGAAGACATATCGTCAAGTGACTTAAGTGACTGAGCGTAGTTGAAGCCGAGGAAGAGCCGCCAACAAAAGAACCCGAGGAAAAGGAAATGCACGAACGCGTGATGTACAATATTGTTAAAAGCAGAGAAATAGAACAACGTAGCATACCGGTCCGTAGCATTCGAGGTCAGGCTGACAATGACAAATGGCATCGTGCACCGTCCTCAAATTTTCTTATTACCCCGTACGTAAGTTCTTGTTCTAGCGTGTTTCGCAATTTACGCTTTTCCCGGGGCACCGCGGTTGCCAGGGAATTTCAAGCTGAATTGTGTCCCTCAACCTTATGTACAGTATATATGTTCACAATTTCCAAGACATTAGGCATATGTCGTTAAGCTTGTTATGTTTAGAGTCACGTAACATTGAAAATGTACTCGCTATCTCTTGGCTAAATTGCGCTGGTTTTTATAGAATGGTTTACTTTAGATACTATCGGAGAACCACCGATTAATTTCTTTCTGTTCCTCGATTGAGAAGTATACTTAAATAATGAGGTTCATTGGTAAACAACTGTGTAATTGATATTTTGTGTAAAAATAGGTTCTCTGTTTGTTTCAATGTTACAAATAATTTTATTATATTACAAACAATTATTTTGGACAATTATAAAATTTGAGATCTTTCTATTTGTTTCGTGAAAGGACAAGTTGATGTTAATTTTGAAAAAAATATCTCCTAGTTTCTAAATTTTACAAAGATAATTTATGTTTGAATAATATAAACTTAGGATTTTATTTTCGGATCGAATCATAAGGAGCATTCTGATTTTGTAATTACAGTAATTGCTATTCAACGATTATCGACTTGAGATATTAAAACATTCTTCGGTTATTTTTCCTGTTATAAATTCTTAATCGTATTGTGAGTACATTTACTGGTTGAGTAAATTGGAAATTTTACGTAATTCAAACAAAGGAAAAGGGATATTCCTTAATAGCTATGTAAACACTCGATTGATCAATGATTGAAGGGTCCAGAGGGAGAAGTTACGATAAATGAAAGGTGTCAGACTGAAGAAACGGCTATCTAAAGGAAAATCCTCGTTCTGTTATTTTCATCCACTTGATCCACTCCACAGATCCTCAGCTTATAATTACCACTTTCTCTCGAAATGAATATTCTTGGTGCTCCAATATCGCTTTCTAAAGATTACTTTATCTTAGTTTAAATGATACTTGTTTCTGGATAAACCACATTGAAGACTATGATTATTTTTATTCTTCTCACAATTGCATAGATACATGCGACAATTGTAAAGAATACGCGAAACTTAATCGTTAAAAATTGTTGAACAGCGTGGGATAATAGAGATGAATGATCCAATGGGTACCAATCAAGCAGAGCAAACATTGAATTATATAAATGTCAAATAAGTGTTCGACTTAAAATTCCATTTTCATATCCTCCAATAGTACATAACTAGATTTTAATTTTGATATATTTTTCTAGCCAACGTGCCCTTAAGAAATTTCTGACATCTTTCTAGTACAGCAAATTTATCATACCTCCGTAACATTGATCACAATCAGCCACTGTGATTTCCCAAACAAGACCGACTAATCATAAGGGCTGACTCACCGGCTCCCACGAGCAACGATTGAACACCGGCCGTTTGGCATGACATCTATGAAATTCAAAATACCTTACGCCCACACGTCCACTCGCCTATGTCTCTCACGGGACTCTGTGTACGCGTGTCTGCATATGTATGCGTGCAAAGAGAGTGAAAGGAGACGAAGGCCGTGGGCAGGACTATGGGCTTTTGCGAGAGCGGAGCTTGAGCGGATCGAGGCCGCTGGGGGCAGCGTGAAGAGCGGAGGATAACAGGGATGAGTGGGCCAAGGGGTATGAATCAAGCTGAGCAAACATTGAACTTCGAGATACGGTATCGCCACACGAAAGCTACACACCGCGGCCAAAGAGGAGTGTGGGACGTAGCTCGAAGTACACCTTGGCGATTACAATTCTCCCGTCCTCGGCCGTAACTCCTCTCCGTCTACGCCGTAGAGTCTACGGTATGCCGTGGTACGTCCCTCGTTTCGTAACTGGTGACTACCTACCGGTAGCAACCAGAATATGTATGTGCCAAATATTGGTAGTGCGAGACACGGTGTATGTTTGCATGGACGACGGAGTTGGCGCAAAAATTTCGGTGGACTTTGGAAAAGAGGACCCCCGAGCGTGTTTCGACAACCCCGTGGTCGACGGACCGTGAGACTGTCAAGCTGGTAAGACGGAGGAATTTTAAATACGCCTGGCCAACTTCGAGTAATTCGTTTGAGTTCTGTGTTTGTCCTCCCGCCCTGGTTACGACTGTTTGAGAATTGTCAGGGTACGTGTCCCTACGGCCAACGCAGTTGGAGTTATTAGAATTACTCGGGGAACATGTGGCTTCCACTAGCGAGGCTTTAGGATACGATTAATTGTTGTAGTTCTGCGGATGACATCTTATATGAACCTCATCTTCTTTGCTATTGGTTTTAGTCATTTCTCGTTATCTACGCGTAGATAAATAGACAATGTCGTATGTATTGTCTGAGGGGTCGTACAATTTTTTACCTGTTATACTTAGTAGCTACTTTTCAAGTAGAACTTTTCCGCTTCAAACATAAACTTGTAGTTTCATTTTCTGAATAATTGATATTTCGTTGAAAATTTTAGAGTAGAAATATGTATTTTATTGCTTATTATTATTAATCTTATAATAATCCTTACTGTAGAAAAAATATTTATTAATAATTATTGCATCGACTAACATAAGCATCGAAATGAAATGAAATTTTGTAACTATCGAAAATATGTGCTTATGTAAAACGATATTCAAACTTCTTCCAACATGTATTTTGGAATATTTGAAATATTTGGGAGCTGTGCAAATATTAAACTTTTATTAAACTTTATTATAAATTTCTTACAAATTGCTATTAAATAGAATTCTTAATAATAAATTAATTATATCTACCCAATCGTTCATATAATATTAAAAGAATTCATCAAAATCTTTTTACTACCCTGTTGTTTGCAAAATATGATTTGTAAAAACATTTATAAAAGTACTCACAAAACAAACTTCTCGTGGATATTTCGCCTCAAGTTACGCAAGCTTCTTCTAAAAATACCGCTTTGAAACTCAGCGACGTCTGTATAAATATTACAGTATCTTAAAATACAAGGAGCTCGAAAGGTCAGGGCCTACGTTTTCCAGAGTTGCAGTAGACAAGGAATATGACGAGCAGGGTGGTCCTTTAAAATAGGCGGTGGCTAGGCTGCGCGAAGATAAGGGTGCGTTCGGCTCAGAGGAACGTAACGTCTCATCCCAAGGGATATCAGGAGAGTGGTCTCCCCATCTCTTATTTCCGAATGTTTTAGCCAGCCCCAGCTATATAACAGACGAGAATATCTTAAACGGGCGGGGACTTTTTAAGCAAGAACTTTATCGTATATACGCCGACAGCATCAGCCGAGATGGTCGAGTCATAGTATGCCAAAATCCTGGCCGATAAATCGTTAATACTCTAATTGGCAAAAAGGAGATGGAGAGAAGGAGAGAATGTGTAGCAGGCTTGTGAGAAGCATAATATACGGCTACTCTTCAGATTGACCGGGTATACACGCGAAAATTGGTTTCGAGCCCCGTGGTAAACGAGGCATCGCTTAGATCATCGTTAAATCGATATAAATTTAATAAAATGGAAACGTTAATTTGCCTTTGTCCCGAGACAATAGCCTCGTCGCCTCGCTTGCCAATGCTCGCAATCGTTGACGCGAGTTTTTAGGTAACGATAAAAGTGATGGAGGAGGTTTCCAAGTTGGCAGGGGTGTAACGAAAAAGTTTATCGCACGAAGAGGTAATTTATCGTCTGCTGCTAAGTAATAATAAGTTGTTCAATGAAAAATTACCGCGATAAAAATGTTACTAATAAATTATAGGTTGCAATTAACGAGCGAATATAGCAACGCCCAAATTGACACGTTCGATGCAACACGAATGAAGGTTTCTCGACGAAATTTAAAACGAGATTAAAAGTTTATGAACGAGATTAATATTCATCGTCTTGTATCGTTGCACGGCTTATACTTTGAAGAAGATTAATGCCGATTGTATGTCACATAATATCTACGCATAATTATAGTTTCATAAATTATTAACAACTAAACGATGAAAGTATTCGTTTTCGGTAAAACTAGCTCCAAATTTTAATACATTACGTCTCCTTTACAAAACCATCTGGAAAATAATATTCCCATTATTAATAATTAATAAAACAGATACTGTCTTTCTCATAAACTAAAAGTGTTCCATCCTGAAAAAGGTGAAATACATCAAAAGTATCCTACTCTGATTCCTGGCTATTACAAAATAATTCAAACAGAGCGTTACAGATCTACCAATTAGCTACAATAAACAGGAATGTAAGTAGAAATTGGAACCGTTAAACAGCATTTAACTCCACGATCTCCTGCAAGAACCATTTCCCAGGGAGTTTCCACGCGAATTCCTTTGTTCAAACGCAGATTACGAAGAAATTAAATTGTCGATGAACACGAACGTTACAAAGTCGACGCGGACTAAAATTCGTGTAAGAAGCAGGCAGAGGCGTCGATGGTTGAAAAAGGATAGGACGGGGTAGGGAAGAAAGGCGAGAAAAGGGGAGAGAAAAGGAGAGAGGGAGAGGGGGAGAGAGAATGAGAAGGAGGTCGGCGGAGAGAGAATCTTTGTGCGAGTTGGCACACAATGGTAATGCGAAAGTCAGCTCCCTGCCGCGCCGGAAGTCGACGGTCGGCCATCTTTCCAACCGGATGTGCATCCTAAATGTCTCGCGAGGTTTGTATATACGAATTGTATATGGCATCCTCCTTTCGTTCTTATTTTCATTCTGCACTCTGCTCCTATTCTTTCTACATGCTCTACCCTTCATCCATTTTCAATGTCTTCTTCCTTAGCCACGTTTCATCATTTCGCCTTTTCTCCGGCTTTCCACAGTTTCCGTAGCCGACATTATCATCGTCGAGTTTCA
>NT_177158.1:657938-692282 GCF_000188095.3 Bombus impatiens | reverse complement strand
GACGGCGGGGACGCAACGACGTGATGCAATGCGAAGACGGGTTGCGTGTGGCGCGAGTTATGAAGCGGTGCCGCGGCGCTTTATAGGGCGATGTACGCACAGTAGGTGTTATACATTTACGGCATTGCCTTGCGGCGCATGCACGCCAACAATATAAAGGCACAAACGGGCAAGCAGCGAACGAGAAACGCATAAGGCGTCGTGCTGCACCCTCTCAGGACGTAGAGCGTAAAGCGTAAATCGTTGGACCGCTTACCGTCTTACATCTTCCATCGTCGCCGTTTCTATCGTGGCGCGGCGCTCTCACGAGTCCCAAACATCGTCTTTCATCTAGCTTTCTTTTTCCTCCCACCTGAATTTCATTTATCGCGTCCATCCATACGCTATCGTATATTTCTTTACGGAAACGAGGAAACCTCGTGGTATAACTTTATCAAATTTCATTACTTCTTCCTTCAACTCCGCTTTAGTATGTTGTATCTCGGGAGGTCGAACACACTTATCGTCTTCACCGTTCCGTTAACTTGACAAATGCTACGCCGGCCTGATCGATGGAATTGGCGTAATGGCACGAGGCTCGTGTTTGATACGGCACGCCGTAATACGTCGCATCAAACAATAACAATCACAGGTGAAACGACATTGCTCAATGCTTGACAATGGTAACGCCCGTGAGCGTGAAACGATCGACAGCTCGATCGACGATAGGAAATTGTCAATATCGACGATACCTGGTTCGCTTCTGCTCGGTGTCGAGGTCAACGCTGATATGGACTTTATTGCAGTAATCACCGACGAGATATAATCTTACGAAGGCTTCGTACTATTCGTAGATTAATAAAGACATATCACGCGATAAAAATTGTAAGAATCGAAAAGCTGTCGTGTTATAGAAGAATTTATGAAGGAATTTATGTCAGATATCTTCAGAAAGAATGTAGCGATGAGTTAATGAATAGAAAATTTGATAATAAGGAGATTATTTTACATTAGAGACGTTGACAATCTAAAGTTTAACCAACGAATTACTTCGTTAAAAATTCACTTGTATACGATTCTGCTGCTTCAGATTAAACGAATTCTGCTGTATGAACATGTATATATACGCACGTACACATATTTAGAAGTCGCCCTACGAAATCCTTGTACTTGCGGCATAGACACATATCGAGAAATTCAATAAGTTAAAGTACTGTTTCCCGTAGAAGAACTGTATTCGTAGGTACAAGCACTCATATACTTAGTGAAGTATTGATTTTCAGTAAATAACAAATGTTATTGACAGATTTCTTGGCAATTCCACAAGAACGCTCCTTTGTCCAATCTTTTTAATACATAAACCACCTGTTCCTAGATAAAGTTCCATCGTTTCGTAATTAATAAAACTGAAGCAATCAGAGTTCTCTTAATCCTCTAAGAATTGAATTCTTTTTTAATTTGCGAGGAAAATTGTTTTTTATTGATTACTAGTATATTAATTTCAAGACATACGTGTGATATTACGTATAAAAATGTACAATGAACTGATGAAACGACTACTGTACAACGGAGATCTTTGAACAGAAAATTCAAATGCAAAGTCACGCGTACCAATGACAATTCTTCTAATAATTTCCTCGGACTGAAGAAAGTTTCTAGCGAGAAGAAAACTACGATTCGATAAAAAAACGAGATGAATATTGTAAATAAACAATATCAGAGAACGGTCATCGATAACCCGATAGCATTACGAATTTTGTCACGACCGCTATCCAATAACCAGCGACATAATCGATCGGATAAAGTATCCGCTAAAATTTCTAATATTATTTCTAATATCCAGAAGCTTTCAATTTAGAGCAGACAGCAATAATGATTTGATGGTCTCCGGCGACGTCGTTCGAAGGGGTTAGGTTTTGAAACAGTTTAGAGGAGGCGTGATAACTCCTATGTACGGCCGTTTAAAGTTAACCGAGATAAGGAACGATAACAAGCAACGAGAGAGTTACGAGGCAACGAAGAAACGAGGTCGAAAGATCGGTAATACCCGGGGGAGAGGTTTTTCTCACGAAGTGGTCTTCCGGCAGGAAGGGAAAACTGCCGTGTTCCGAGAAATATTCTGCCGGAGGTTACGGAGACCGTGCATTCGCGGTAACCCGGGATTGCATGTCGGTAAATCCGTGAAATTCTTTGATTTAGTTTACCAGCCTTCGTGCTCCACTAGTACACACATGAGAACAGACTGTTCTGCGAGACGAAGAGAAACAGAGAAAGAAGAAAGAAAGAGGCAGATTGGTGGACAACACGGTAGAAAGAGTCAGAGAGACAAGGGTATGTATTCGCATACGCCTCGCAAATGCAAAGATAAGCTTCAGGGAGCAGGATCACCGTGGATAAAGAAGCGCTCACGACACATCTTATTTCATTGTACCCTCTGCTCTGCCTCCGGTGGTTTCCTCGTTTTAAGTTATGGCTTGATTCCAGACGTGTTTGCGATTCCTTTTCGGCTCAAAGGATACTCGACACGCGTTACAGCGTCCCAGCAAACGGAAATAGAATGACCATGAAATTGGTAACAATATAGGAAGCGATTTCGTGTTAATCGATTTCGGTGCAGCGAACAACTTGGCTAGGATTTTAGCGAGATAAAATCGACACGTGAAGACAGGAATTCCGATACGTTGTTTGGATTGAACAAAAATTGTTTGAAAACTCTCTTGTATAGTGTAATTGAAATTCAACGATGAGAGTACTCCAACGTATTTCTATCTCTAGTATTTTAATAATTAAATAAATGAAATAGCGATGCATATTTCAAAATTCTATATCTCTCTCCTATTTGTTTTGAGCTTATTTTATTGTTCAGAAGTGTTACATATATGGCGATTGAAAATATTTCCAATTAATTAAACTTCCGTTCTTATCATTATGTAAGCGAACGGAAATTTTAATTCACCAAACGTACAAGTTCTTACAGATTTTCTTCTGTAAATGATTTTTTAAGTTTCAATAAAATTTAATCGAATTCGTACAGTTTACAACAGCGACAAGGTATCAACGTATCATTCATAAAATATTTTTTAGTATAAAATCAGTATTGTAGAGCGCTGTATACCGTCTATAAAGCTTTATGTCTTTATTAGCAATATTCATTAATGTTCATTATTATTCACAAAATCAAACGTAAAATAAGATTTACAACGAGAGGAAAGGTCTTCGGAAAATCGAGAAGAAAACGTGAAACGATATCTTTACCTTTTAAGACAGGTTACCGTGCTCTACTAAATCTTTCGTGTAAGCATTTCAGTCTTCTATTCCGCTCTGTCGAAATAAATCGACATGATTTGGATTTTCGCACTGACGAGATTCATCGCTTTACCTCTGAGACCGATGGTTTCATGCTTTCCCAGGGGAAAGATCAAGAAATTCCATTTCATGTTTTCGCTGCTGCTTTCACTCGAATGACATTTGTTATCATCGCAAGAAAATAATTTACACAGAAAACGTTACACGGTTTCGATTTAAGTTTACATGAATTCTTTCAAGGATAGATATTAATATTTATAATTTTCAGTTAATTTAGAAGACAGAAATCCATTACTATCAGTTATTAATTAAATTAATAATAATAATAATAAATTAATAATAATAATTAAATTAATAATAAAAAATAATAGAATATAGAATAATTATAGTATATGTAAAACTTAGCTCTAAAACATATACATACAACAATACATACAAAAACATAACTTTTTCGTTATAGGACTAATAATCTTATACATAAAAAAGTTATTAAGATTTCATTGTACATAAGAAGTAGTATTTAAACTTTTTTTAATAATCTCCATGGATATTTTAGAATAAGTTGATGTCGAAAGATAAACACAATGATGCGTCGAGAAGTAATAAAGAACGATTGACAAACTGTAAGTCTTAACTGGAACTTTACCTTATTTACCGTCGTACTTTTTTCAAAACCTCAAGCAAGACGCTGTAAAATTCGGAGTAAATGTCCTGTCCGTTTGCGAACGTATTCACCGCGTCAATAAAAATAAAACTAACAGAGGCTCGAGATTTGTTCTGCTCTCGTTTGTAAACACGTGTAATACAACATTTCGTCGGAAAAGGAGCACGAGTGCTACTTGTGCAACGGTACTTCATTGAGAGAGCGTACAACCGGGCTTCTTGTAATGCCACCTATGTGTATGTAATTGCAAGGACTCTGCTGTAGCGTAAATTCGTTTAATGCACCACAGATTTAGCCCGTAAGCACATAATGATAGCAACCACCTATTTCGACTAGACACGTGATGCGCTGGCAGTTCGTATCTCAAATAACTTAACCAGAAGTTTATATTCTCTATTTTTATAGTATTAGTTGAAAATGTTTGTGCAATTGTCGCGAACGTCAGTTTTCGTTGTTAAAAATTATTTCGTATAGTATTAAATTATATTTTAATTGCAATAATCGTGCATCACGTGTATTGATTTGCATAAAAAATTGTTGAAATTATTTTTTATAGAAGACGAAACAGTATTAAAGTCTAGTAACAAAAAATTTGTGTGGGATGGCCCATAGTAATTTTTGTATTATACGTATTATTTTTAATTGGGGCATTGGAACATATATGTATACAAAATACAACTACTGTATTATTTCAGAAACATTACTATTGTCGTATGAAAATAAAATTGCATATGTTTTAATCTGTGTTCTAATTTGTGATTGTTTCAATGAATGAGCAACTTCTCCAATATGACGTTGCTTATCCTTCGATCCCCGTTCGTCTATTTTTCTTGTTTAGCATCATTTTTCATTTCTCAATCTCTTTATAGCATATTCTTCCTTCAGCCATCTATTACTCTTCGTTCACCTTTCAGCTTCCGCTTAACTCTCCCGTCCGTTAGTTTCTTTGAAAACAAGCACGTCTGAGGGAAAAGGTGTAGCACAGAAACTAGAATAGGGTAAGCTTAAGGTAGGGTAGGGAAAGATTAATGGAATCAACCTTATATTTACGTTTTCATTTAATCTTCATCGCTTTTCGAAAAAAATCCCTTGTTTAAATTCAAGTCCTTGTCCGTTCGGTAATTGCGCGCACGCTGTCGCAAAACATTTTCTCTTTTTCCTCTCTTTATGACGACCCTCTCAACAAGTGTTCGATGTAAAAAAAATGTAATTGAATCGACAAAGTCAGAAATTGCTCCGGTCACGCCACTGAACTTCACCAAGAGGTAAAAGTAAAAGCGCAGTACCTGCTTCTTCGCAGTAAGAAAATGTAACATTTTTTTCTTTGCGTCCTGGATCATCCTATACGCGCATGGAAATGAAAATTTGCACGCAAACTCAAATATGTTTTATGCATGGCTGTTATACTAGATATATAATGTGGTATTTGTATTTGTTAACTGTAATAGTGAAAATATTAGGAAGTTGCGCGAATTTATTCAAAATATAAGATCAATAAAATCAACGTTGATAGTATAATATAACGAACATACGTATGTATAGCGACGAGCACAAAAATAGGAACATCGATGACATTAAACGCTTCATAAATGTAGAATTAATGTTTGAAAGAAAGGAAATGATTTTTGTCACTCTTTCCGTTGTTTTCTCGCAGCTCCTTTAGGAATTTTCTGTGCAGCTACATATTTTTCATGTCTGCCATTGAATCAAGCGCATAAAGAAATATCTGTCAAGCACAATAAACTGACGACAAAATAGTATTTCCGAACAATTCGCAAATGTCTTAGAAACTGGTGCAGAAATGCAATGTAGGAAACGATAAAGATAAGATTTCGTTAGACAACAGAGCACGTACGTTGGTTATCGTCGATGTTTCGCGTTGGATTGTACATTTTCTCTTCTTTCATCCCTTCCCCTGGCTTTTGTAGCTTGCCTTTTTCAGCTCACAACAATGCAGCAGCAGCTATTAGTCTGGCCATTTTGTTTGTACGTTCGTAAAACAGCGCCGGTTTCGCCGAACGAATTTTAATGAAATGATGAGTCACGCACTGCAAAAATCCACGTTCATATTCAATTCTGCTTTATATTGAGCTTCGATGAATGCTAGCTTCACGAGGGATTTCGTACTGCTCTTTATACAAATGATTTCGTTAACAAACGACATGCATGCGCTCATATCACGTATAACCTTCCCTATTTTAATTAATAAATTCATGGACGATATGCAATAAACAACAGAGATAAAACATTTTAATTTTTTTAAACATGAAGAATTGGAAGATTATTGACCGCTAGCATGATCGTATTAAATGTATGCGTCTGTTTTATTTGAATATTAACTTGAAATTTCAACTAAGAAAAGATATTGAACTACAATATTTTAATAAATATTTTCCGATAAAAAATTTGTAGAAAGTAACGATCTAATACATTTTATGCTATATGATTTAAAAAATTGTTTTCCCATTCAAATAAACCAAGTTGATCCACTAGCTAAGTTCGTACGTTTGATTCGAACATTTGAAATAATTTGTATCCTCTATTTGTCTTACTGGAAAATGTAAATAACTGAAACCACCATTGCCGCTACAGCCAGGCGTAATAAAGAAATTCTTGGTCAATCTCACCTTCAAGTTTCACGTAAGTTCCTAACTGGATTGCTCGATGAGAAACCGCGTTTTCAATCAATCCCTGCGTAAACAAGCGATCCTGGCACGACTTCCCTCTACTCCCTGCATTCCACCGTGTCCTCTATTTCTCAGACACAAGCGGAAGAAAATTGTAAAACGCGATGGGTGGCTTTTCCCTCATTGATATTCATCCGGTGTAGCAGTGCAGCGCGATTGGCTAACTACCCTACCATATACCAGCACGGTGTACCCTGCCATTTCTCTTCGTCCCTCTCCTCTGCTTGCTCCGTACTTCCCAAGCATTTCTTTTTACCTTTTCCTCGTTGCTCGTACACACTTAAACACAACTATACACGTGCCGTACAGCCACTGGCGCGAGTTATACATAAGCATTCGTTCCTTCCACGTTTTCTTTTTATCGATCTTCCTCCCCAACCCCTTCTTTCAATCTGACTCTCTTCATCCATCTTCGTCCAAGTGTCAATTCATGCTTCTCTTCTTCTCTCTCTCTCTCTCTCTCTTTGCTCCTCTTTTTCTTCATTTTCAGTCAACGACTGAACGACTGTTCTGGGTAATGCATCGATTCGTTTCTAGCTCACCCCTATAACACACGCTTCCACCACGTGTCTCTGTCTTCCACCTTTCTCCCTCGCTTATCCAGCTTCCTGCGCAGCTCTTCGTTCTCCGCGTTTACTCTTCTTGATTAGGCTTCGCGAATAATAAAGAGGAGGAGAAAAAGGTGGAAAAAAAAGTGAGGGGAATAGGGCTCGACCGCGGTCTGCAGCACGTTGTAAAGACGCGAACGATGCAGTTGGAATGCAAACCATCGTGGTAGAGCTCGACGATGCATGGGAATAAAGTGAGGACGCCCGAGGGACACGCGCACAGAGATACGCAAATCGCAATCTGATTAATTGCGCGTCGAATCGAATCATTCCTACGGCCTGGTAATGTATGTCCGCCCACGCGAACGCGTCCCTCCGCGCAGTTACTCCGTCTCCCCCGGGAATAAATAACGAAATCCTTCTTTGTGAGACTTTATCGCTGGTTTAATTAGGATTTCACTCGGTTTACTCGATGAAGAGCGAGATACCTCAATGGCAATGTCGTTATTTTTTAGATAAAAATGCGGCGAATGGAAAGCACTCTGTAATATATTCTGCGCATTTGAACAATAAGAATTCTTTAACAATGTCATTACTATGTTCTTAATGATATCGCTGCTATTGTAATGGTTTATATTATCAAATCTGGATGGATGCGATAAACTTACTTGAATTAGATATGAAATTTTGTGATTCATAAGTATTTTTTATGTTGCAAATACAAATCCGTAAATTTTACCTCTTTTCAATATTGCGTTACAAAAGAAGCAGTGAATTTTATCTTTGCAATATCATGATGCAGGAAAAGCAGCGAATGACGTGAACAATGCTGTTCGAACGTACAGAATGTTCAGAAATTGCTTTTTTCATTTTTGATAATACAATGTGGAAATTAAATTAAAATGAAGGATGGATAAGAGCTTAAGCGTAAAAATGAACGTGGAAATTGCTAATTAGTCACGCTCTTTCAAACACTGTCATAAGATATAGAACAAATTTTATCATATCCGCAAATTAAAATCAATACTCTGCAAAGTCCAAGGTATCTTATCGAAACAGATAGAACCACGAACGCTGAATATAAGCTCATCGTTTAGAACAAACGATCTCGTAATGAATGACCGATTACGGAAAAGAATATGCAACGCAAGCACCCTATCACCTTCAAACTATCGAAACTCTTTTGCACCCCCTTGCAGCCCATTTTCCCACAATTTCGTTAGTCTGTTACCGGGCCGAAGCTCGTACTGGCACGCAAAACCAACAAGAAACCTTGCACGTACCATTCGTACACACATAAAATGCTCAAATTTCAACGCCATTAGCCGTAAAAAAGAAAAATGCTCCAGCGATTCGGAACTGGCTGTCCTCCCCGCGCCGCCAACCGCCTCATAGCCGTCTCCCGACTTCCCATTCAGCCCCTCAAAATGAAAGAAGTTACAGCCAGCAGCGGCGTCACTCATCGCCTGCCAGTACGTAATTACTCAAACGCGATTAAATGTTCCTGCCACGCCGTCGAAGAAAGAACTTCGAGCATTAGCCGGTTACATCAGCCGTAACGTATGTATATAATGCTTTGAAACAGCCGCGAACATTACCCGGTGATATAGCGCGGCAAAAACTTGGCCACTTTATTCATATGCCTCAAACTTCGTGTTCATAACCTTTCTCGACGCGGCCGTATAAAAAAGTGGGGTATGCAGTCACCCCTGCACTTCCATCTTCCCCGGGGTTCAGCGTCAACCTCCGCGCCACACGCTCGTCGACCGTTCCTATATATTTCTTCTTCCTCCGGCGCGCTGGCTTAAATATGCTTAGATTCCGGCGAGACTGATATTATGTTGCCCGGCTGCCAGAGGGTAGACTTTTCGAGATATTTCAGCGATGGATACGTACACCGCCGCGGAACTGGGAAACTTTCCACGGCCGTGAACGCGTACCTCATAGGTATTTCAGCCTGATGGGATCAAGGTAAAAGGGAAAAAGGTTTTTCGAGGCTTTTCAAAGCAGTTGTCAGAACGCAGCGAGCTTTGTGCAACTTTTTGGAGCATCATCGGGACCGGGCCGTCGACTTATTGTGAACCGTAGAATTTCGCTTCGACTCGCGTGTTTGATCACGCTGCCGTTAAAGTAGTAACGAACTTTGAAAAAAATGTACAGGCTTCAAAGGGCACGTAATGCTCGAGACTCTATAACGGGTTTTCGAAAGTTCTCGGGGAAATCGAGTCAATTTGCCGTGGTTATTTCCGTGGGAACAAAGCTGAACGTATTCTCTGGTAGGCACTTTGTTTGCGTTCCTCGTCTCGTGTTTCTCTCAATACGTTCGAAGAAGAAGATTGTTTTTTTTATGATCGCGATCGCTGTCATCGATCATTCGCATTAATAGATACATTACATTCGATAAATAGTTACACAAGTCCATTTTTTGATATTGTACAAATTATCCGGACGATTTCTCTTATCTCAATCTCGAACTTATGTATGTAACTAAAAATGTGGTTGATGAGCATGTGTCTTGTTCTGGAAATTTATGACTTCGTTCCATTAGATTAATAATTTAAATGTGCAGTCTGATAAAGTTTATATGGATGTTAAAAAAAGATAAAATTCATGACTTAGCATATCTTCTGGAAAGTAAAGATATAAAAATTTGAATTTCGTTCAAATGTAAAATAAAACACAGAGGCAACGTGCGCGTTCGAAATGTTCCTAAATTCAATCAACGGAATTCATTTTAAACTGCACGCTCGTCGGTTCCGGTACGCTTTTTATGACATTTACAAAAATAGCGGCGCCATATGTGTGAACATTTGTATGCAGATATAATTTCTTGATTATTGATTCAATGTAAATGAGCGGCCATCCTCATTAGTTCGATGCAACAGACATTACGTCCGCCTTGATTGCGTATTTATTTTTAATTTACGTCGTTGCTTTACATGCAAAAATTTCCACCGCTTGTGATTTATTAATGAAACGCATACAAACGCGTTTTTCGTACGCAACGTAATCGATCATCGATATAAATAACGCCCAGATATAAGTGAAAATTTTATGCAAACGAAGCACCGTTTATTGATTTATGATATACCAATTACCGCTTTAATTCATTCCTATAAAATTTTTCCATCTTACTGGCAGACGTAGTTAATTACAATATTAATAATATTTCATTAAGTTTGGGAGTATTTCATTCTTGTCATCAATTGATGATTAAAAAACTAATTGCATACTTTCGTAGTAATTGTATAAACGACGGATAAAGACTTCAGAATAATCAGCAGAATTCCTAAACACAAATCTTTTTATGTAGCAAAGTAATCATATGTTGGAATCAAATAGATCTTGTTTCACTTAACGTCTGCAATCAAACTTACAGATAATTTTTCATCTTAAATTCTATTTTCCATATATTTAATTCACAAACAATAAATCCGGATTACTTTACAACGTAACAACAGAATTTCTCTTGGAATTGTTCCCATTTCAATTATCTTTGAATAATGAGTATATAAATCTGATTACGTAACGGAATTTATAATACTGACATACGTAGTTGATATAATGGAATAAACAATCATGCGAGTAATTACATAAAATAAAAATAACATAGAACAGCATTTAATTCGTTAATCAAATAATAAAATCATTTCGTTGCTGAAGTTAACTAATACATGATTATTTCATGATACGATCCAAGCTTTATTATTCCACAACAACCTAAGATATAGAATATTATTTTTTAAATATCTCATTTACATAAAAGCCAAGCCTGCTTATTAACAGAATGAAATCGAAATCGAAATCCTTTGAACTTCCTAAAATATGATTCTACGTTACGCAGCACGTATGTACTTATCGTTACCCACACGTTTACCTAGGTAAATATAAACGTTGAAAAAGATACGATTCATTGAATCGTGTATGTAACACACGAAACGTATGATAGGAGTTATCGACAGAAAGAAGAGAGATATTAAAATCTGGGAAAGGGATGAAACACGGGAATAACGAAACAGGAAAAGCGAGAGGTGGCGTTCGATCGAAGCATTCGAACGAGAGATGGAAGTCGAAAACCAGGAATCCGGAGATAAATCACGTCGAAGGTTGAAAGGCGGTAGTGTTGGAGTCAATGGCCCTTGCCCGTAGTTGCCCGGGTTTTTGGTTTTTGCTATAGCGTCCTCTTCCAGCCGGTTTCCCGGCCTCCGTAGTGTCCTGGGTAATGGACTAGAAGGATAATAATGCTCTGTTTTACAGCAACGGAGTGCGGCCTCTTCTTTTCCCTCGTTCACGTCAGTATATATGAAAACATCCAGCAAAATATACACCGGATACGTAGCTTCGTAAGTTTGAGAGATGGCTACTGGCCTGTATTTCTACTTCCATTCTTTCGTTCTTTTCGCCCCTTCTCTTTCCGTCTGTTCTTGCCATGCTTTTACCATTGTACGCACTTTCAATTCTATTTCAAACTATCAATCGTTACTCTTTTTAGAGATTTTTTGTATCTTTGAAGCCCCTTTCAATTATAATTTTGCCATTACGGTTTCGTATTAGTATCAATTTGTTCGTATTATATTATATCATATACGGAGGATGATTCTTTTTACAAAACACGTAAAACAAATCCTTTTAACCATATTTCTATATGTAAATTATATCACAACAAAAGCAAGCCTAAAAATAACACGGAAAATTACAGCAAAAAAGCAAAGTGTCTGGATTTTCTCAAGCAGTAACATTCATAACAAAGCGCCAATGCAAAGAAATATCCCTCGTAAATAAACAACCGCGCAGGAGTACTATTTCTCCTTGTTTCTTGTTCACGTACGTCTACGTACAGACGCAGACGTACAAGGCAGCGGGTAATTCAACAAAAGCGACTTGAACGCGACGAACATTTATACACGAGCATATCGCACAAGGCATACGTGGATAATAAGGGTGCAGAAACTGAAAGAAGTCAGGCCGTTAACTCGACCGGGATTAGCTTGGCGAATAACACCGCGAAGAATGAAGAATGACGCGATTAAACGCGTACGTACGGCAGAGAAACACGATCCTTCTAATCCGATTTCAAGGTGTCGTTGAACGCATAATCCTATAGAATTATTAACGAGCTGAGCAGAGCCATTAAAAATGTCTACCTGTCTACGACTCTACTCTAGTCGCGACTACTACTCGCACGCTGTTGTGCATTATCGTTGCGCTGTTCTCATCGGCCAATACACCTTCTTTTTCTTCACCTTCATCTTCCGCAATACAACCAATCGTTCAGCTTCACGGCGCAATCGTTCCTCCTCCACCGCATGTGTTCGACCCGCTGAGAATAGCTGCTAACAGCAAGTCGAACGATCGCGCTCTTTTCATCGACTAGCGACCGCGGATCGAGATATCGGATAGAGATTAGGCGCGATCGACAGCATGGCTAACCTGACTGCTGCAAGAGGGGAAAAACGTTGAAAGGAAGAGGTGCAGCTCGCTTAGTTTTTGCTCGAGTCCCGCGGACGGAGACCTCGGATTAACTCTCTCGGTTCTTCTCTCGACGATACGAGCAGATGGAAGGTGGTTGGTAGCGCACCGGCCAGACAAAAGAGAAAACCGTAGACGAGGGAAGAAGTGAGCGAACGTCAGACAGCGAGGGAGCAAGAGCGAGGGAATGATGGAAATGAAAAACGGTCGGAGGGAAAAAAGAACGAGCGAAACAAGAGGAGGGGGGTGATGACGAAGAATGAGAAGCCGAAGGTGGGTACACCTTCATAAATACTTCAGAGCCAGACTTCGAGAATTTTGCACCCCAATTCTGGTCGACTAATACCCGGCACGGTCGTCGGCGAAGAGGCATACTCGCGAAAGGGAAAGAAAGGCTGCCGGAGATGGAAAGCATACCGAAATATAGACTGCTGAGGTTACGAAAATTGACTGCTGGATAAAGCGAGATGTATTGTTGCTGCTTTAAATTTTTCTCACCTAGAAAAAGGGTGTTTTATGTGCTGCATGGTGAACGAAAGTTATATTATACATTTTTCTTCTGCATTTGATCGTTGCCAATGTCGGATTGATATATATAAAATATCGTTCGGTTGTATATTAAATTTAGCGACCGCCCATTATATTTTGTTCTGTCGTAAAAGAATCTGAGATTTGTCATTCTGACAAAGTTGATAGTCCTAGCATTAAACAGTCCTTTCGTAGATATATACGATTGCGTATAAATCATCCCTAACAGTGATAAAAGGCTTCGGCCAAACGTAACCTGTCTATCGGTCATAATTGAGCTATATAAGCTTCTGACTGATAAGATTCTGAACGATTTACGATCGAGCCAGTGGCGCATCATTGAAACAAAACGTAACTTTAGTAGGTAGGGGATTAATAGCGAAGGCACCGCGGACGTGCATGATTTTTGCACAGTTTATCGTTTTTATTTCCGCGTCCATTCTCTGTATCAGCAGTCGCGATCGCGCAACTTCGCGAAACAATAGCAGTAGCGACGTAGGTATTATTTCAGTTTTACCGCAAACGTTATCAGGAACGCCATTCATAAAGCGGAGTCCACGTACTGCGTGCATCCGCGGCGCGGCGCGGCGTGGCCCGGCACGGTAATCAACCACGGCCAGAGAAATTAAAACGTTCGATTTTTCATGGCAGCCCGGGATGCGTCCTAGGGGCAGTTCATAACAAATGTAAACTGCGCAAAAGCTCGTCCCGTTGTTCTGGCCATCTCGCTTGCCATTCCCTATGATGAAGTATCAGTCCTCGTAACAAGGAACCCACAGAGCCAGGCGGCATTGCATGTTTTGGCTCCACGCGAATTTCATACGTGAATTCACATAACCGCGAGCGTCTAGCTACGGAAGGGTACGTGTGCAGTAGATGCAGTTTATTCAAACGAGGAGCAAGAGAAAGCTATTGAAATAAGTAGGATCGACTGGTTGAGGCGATGCAGTGGCGCAGATCTCGCTCTCTTACTCTTTCTCCCTTTCGCTCTTCCGGTCCATTGGTCGTCCACATGATTTAACCTCGCGTTCCGCTTTCGAAACGGCAAAGGGAAACGAAGTTGCTCTATGAGAAGCGCCGCTTCGCCTTTTTTCGTTTTACCTCTTCTCTCCTCCCCTAAATATCAAGTACACCGTCTGGAATTAATTCTAGATATGGCAGACGTGCACATAGAGATGGCTCATTCATCGACGGATTCGAGTATAGTTAGGTTTAATTTAGGAAATCAACACCTTGATGAATGCTGTTACGCGTAATTAGTCTCATCTGTTGGTTAATGCTCGTATAGGTAGTTAGGTGTCTTTATGGAGGAGATTCAACGCCAGCGATATGTCGTGCTAGTGTATTGGGAGGTAGTTAATGAGCGTACAAATTTCACGTATCAAATGTTAGTTTAGTTTTCTCCTTGTCAAAATACGGCTGTTGAATCCGGAAATGAGGATCAATTTGTGTTTCATTTAGATATCGCTTCTTTGGACGAGTAACAGCTTGACGATCGTCGTTTCATGATTAATTTAACATCGTTGTCGATGATAATGCAGAATATGTTACCTCGATGCTTAAGTGAAGGATACGGATGAATTTATATTTAATTTTCTTGTGTGTGATACAAAATTATATCAGACATTTCTTAATTATTTCACAGGTAAAATATGAATAATGCATAATTACAACCAGAACTATCGCTCAGTTAAATTACGATATTTAAAGCAGCCTTGCCCTCGTTTCTCTCTATGCCAAAATGCATTTCTTATATAAGAATCACATACACACACGCGTACAATCTTGCGGAAAACCGCGATAAGTTCAGAAACATTGATCGCCGAAACAAATTCATCCTTGCACCGCATCTTCCCCTTCAAATCGCTCATGCTTTATCCAAGATATTTCTCCGTACGTACGAGGGGAAATAGGTAGCCTATTTCTGCGAGATCACCTCGTCGGTGATCGTATGTACACGTACACGGTCACGTGCGAAAACCAAGTGATACGATTTCAAGTCGATACATGGTAACGAGCAACGCGACTCCGTGTAAACGTGTATACGTAGAACTGCTGCTTGGAAGGTAATATCGTTGGGGTGAAATAATCGGACGGTTGGCCAAGACAAGAAAGCAGACCATACGGTAAGCTAAAGGTTTCTTTGCAAAGTCCAATCTCCCTTAAACGCTAAAGTTCCCGTATCGCTAAATTTCTTCCGCTGGCCAAACTATCTCCCCACATTTTTCTCGATACTTCTCAATCTTGGTTCACGTTTTGTCCATGTCTGTCACTAGTTGTCGCAATTTCGGGTTTGGTTTCTCTACCGACCACTGGCTGCAGCGTGAAACTTTTCCTATAAAAGTCAACGATACGACGAAAATAAAAAACGGCATGGAGAATAATGTAACCGCAACGATTCTCGTCGATACAAGCGACTTCCGCTCACCGTCGGTGCATTTTCATGGTTCGCGTACCGAATTCCGTCCCGGATGGACTTTTAATATCCACGAGCCGCCAGCGGCACGGCCGAAATCCCGTTTTCGAGTTCGACTATGAGTTGCGTGAAAAATATACCGTGCTCCGCGGACGGAGGCGAAACGAGTTCGCGTTTTACTTCTCCCATGATTTTCCATTACCACCGACGATACACAGAGGCGTAGAATGTTCGTGTAGGTTGGTTGACGCAGAGCTTCGTTCAGTCGGGCTATCGCGCGGAATGCGGTGCGCTTGACGGACGCACCGGTGAAATTGAAAAATCAAAACGCGGCCCGCGCTGAATTGCGTGTAATTATAATTTCAGTGGTGCCCCTTTTCGTCCCTTTCGAACACCCTGGCACAAGGACAGCGGCCGTTGTTATGTAATCGCTCTATCGATTTCAGATTTATCGTGGACCGTTCTAAATATTCGAATACTCGATAAATTTGACTCTATAATCCTGGTCGTTGTCAAGCCGGAACCAACTTTGAAGAATGAGATCAAATAATTTGTCGAAAATGGCAGGAAAATATATAACGAGTTTCTATTACATTTCGGTAAATGGGAATGCTGGTTGCTTTGATTAGAAATTCCTTTGATTTCGACTGATTATGTTAAATATTCATATATTACGTTTCAATCAAAAAAGAATGAAGTGGTTTATTTCGTGTGCATTCTTCCCACTGTTAGATAACACGAATAAAATTTCAAAAGTTTTACACACACACGCCTATATATTTATTGTTTCTAAATCTTATTTTGCATACCCGTCGCTATATCATTTTATTTTATAACATACACCAAACAAATCGTATCGACTGCTTATTACCAATTTTTACTTCTCGGATCGAACTTTAACTCTGTGATCGATTACAACTTTTTCTCCCCATAAACAAGAAAAACTCCAGTTATGGAGGGTAAAAACAGTTCAAACGAAAACATCAACATACCAACGGTCAACATCGTTCTGGTAATCGAATCTCTAGGTTGACGTCGTACATGAGCAGCAGCCCCGCGATGGTAGCCACGTGTCGACGTCGAACAACCTCTCCATAGGTTGCAGGAAAAAAAGAAAACATCGAAGCAGGCAGCCAGACAACGACGTCGGTCGGATACTCCCGCCTCCGGAGCAAACGGAGACCATAGCAATGAATGAAATCTACAGATGGCTGATTTCGGAACAACGTGGCGATGGATGTTTGCACGAGTGTGGGTGGGTCCAGCGCAAAACAAACAGGGCTTACCGCATTGATCGCCGTAATCCCGAACACGTACGTCGTCTCTCCTGCTGTGTATGCCTCTGTCCTAACTCTCGCCCGCCGACGCTTCCATCGTCCCCCTAGAACCGACAGAGAGAGAACCCATTCCATCGTCGCGGTCCCCGGCTGCTGGTGCTGCTGCTGCTACGTGCTCCCGTTCCACCTATCTGCGTGGCCAGAGAGATATTCCTACCTGTGTGCGAGTGATCGTGCGTGTGTGTCTTTGTGCTTGCGCGCGGATGGATTGTCACAACAGCCGAGGACACTAGACTAAACACTCCAACGATCGTGACCATCGAGAGAGACAACGTATTTCTACTGGCCGGGTAATATCCGTGACAATATTACTCTTCCCGGTGAGCTTCGCCTCCGTGGCGCGCCTCTAACGTTCATCACTTTACTGCTCACGGTAATAACGCGAAAGATGGTAATAGGAATATGTACATACGTAGCTCGATGGATGACAGTTGTTGTTTCCGGAATGCATGGTGTTTCTTGGGGCAATGATTTGTATATTCCAGATTATCGAACCTTCACCCCGGACGAGGACTTTCAACTGGGTTTTATGTAATTCCAATATTGGATTATTTTAGTGGGATAGAGCGTGATAATTAGACTACTCGTGATGACGCGATAATTTGTATCTTTTGAATTCGAATTGCAAAGCGCTTGTTTTGCATATAAATACATTAGATTGGTAAATTCACAAGTCTACTCGAAACTTGATTCTGTCCGAATTTAATAATAGGTGACATACATGCGAAATGTTTATCATTTTTCTTTTAATAGCTTTTGAAGATCCGTTTACAAATGCATTGATTAAATCAAAACGTATATTGAGCAGTATATATATAATACGCGTAATATGTAAATGAGATACATCAAAAGAAGTAGATATAGAAACAGATCTCACATCGTAGAGAGAGATAAAAGCGTAAGTACGTCTAAATTAGAATTAAATTTGGTAATATAAAATATCGCAGAGACAGAAGTGGTAACAGTATTTGAATAGTTTGAATACGAAAATACAAAATCAAAGTGTTTTAAACTGAACACTTTCGATAAAACGCTTGAAAAAAGATTTTCGTAAAATGAACTAACATTAATGAGCAGCAAATTAGCTTCTGGCTGGAAACAAGATATTTCAACTCGAAAACGGAATGGGTAATCAAGGAATCGGTTAATTGTAGGGTCATGTTTTATGATACGCTTCCTGCACCCCTCGCTCATTATAGAATGCGAAGAAAAGGTTAAAAACTCCGGGGTTCTAGCATGAATTATAAGTTAGGGTGGAAGCTGAACATGTGCTGCGCATTAAACTTTAGAGACTGTAATTTTATTATGTTTAATAATTGAGCAGAATTATATTGGCTTACATACGACATTATTATTTGTCTGATATTCGTTTCACGAAATAAAAAGTTATTAAGGAAATAACAATAAATTCCAATTTATTGTAATTTGTTATTAATTTCTATTTTCCTCGTTATATCAATTTTAATAAAATACCCTCGCATATTCTTTACAAATATGATGCAACAGAGAACTGCGAACAAAATGTTAAACGAAGGAGTAAATGTTTAATTATCATTGCAGTCGAATATACGTACAATATAGGATTACATGAAATTGACGACCGAAGTAAGTTTCATTGATTGCAATAATTACGTTTAAATTTCACAAAACGGATATCGATTATCGATATTGGCATTTGATAGGTACGTTCAACAATGGTAACAGAATGTGCATTTTGCTGTGATTTGACATTGGACGCATCTTGCGTCTTTTTCTGTTTCTGGCAAAATTGTAATTACTGTAATTCTTGCATCGTATGGGTCAATTTTTGTTGATCATATAGTTTCATTGTTTCAAAAACGACAATGATGTACGACAATAGCAATATAATACGACACTAGCATCTAATAGCATCTAATATCAGTTTCACTATGGAACAATTTCTATTCAAAGCATATATTTTTTTTTTTACTTCTTAGGCGAATAAATATAGCAACCTCCTTGTTAAAATACGATAGTTACATTACAAATCCTTTTAAGGTGCATAAACTAAAACTCTAATACATTGTCTAATATTAAATAAATTTAAAGTTATCTGTTTCTCTTATGTTATCTATTATCTATTAAACAAGATTATTAACCGCATTCTATGGTAACATTCCCCTAACAAGTCTCTTAGACATAAAAGTCAGTTTCGTCAAGTTTGATGGATGCAACTGAACGTTCAACCGAATTTCAGTAGTACGAGTCAATAATTCGGCCATATGAATTACTGTATAAGCAAGGTGGTTAATCATATCTTGAACAAATATAAATCGTATTACAGACGCGTTATAAACATTACAATACGATATAATATCAAGTTAATAACAATGAAAAACAAGAAGAAACCATAGATGTTTATTTCCTAAAATATCCCTACTCCCTACTGTGCTAAAAATATACATTTCTCAGTAAAAGTATCACTCGCTATCCGTGAACTGTAATACCTAAAAATTATAAAATTCTATTGTTTCCTATACTTTCAGAGATGTCTTTTTGCTGATTGAGTATTTGAAACATCACCATGACTTACTCGTTCCTCCTCGTCTTACTACTTCGTCTCAATCGTTTGGTTCCACTACTGCTTCCTCTCTTTACAGTGTCGTTTAACATCGCGCCAAGATCGAAGCGTGGCCGTGGTAGGATTATCCACGAATCCCGGATTCCAGGATACCCAGAGTCGCTTCAGTTGTTTCAACGCGATATTCGTGACTTGATTCCCGAAAGTAGCTCATTCTTACGTACCACGTGCGTGCTCTTAAGCGTACAAATAGGCGTTTCAATCCTTCCTTCTCTATCACTTCATTCGTACTTCTGTCGCTATCGTTGGTCCCGTAGTAGGAAGGATTCACGAGGATAATTCTTTCACATTTACGAACTGCAGTCGTAAAACATTAATTAATTTTCTAAGTTGAACTAAAGCGAAGCTAAAGTTCATATTTTTAGACGCCCCATTGGAATGTAGCAAGTATATACGGAAGATATTGCGAGTACATGCACGTACCACATATACATCCATCTAGGAAGCAGCAACATGATCGAAACTAACGACAAGGTGTGTCATCGTAATTCGTGGACCAAGATAAATTAAAAAGTTCCGCGAGTTCCTCGATTATAAGTTTCGTAACTTTCGGTCTCGAGACTCTGTCGCTTGTCTTCGAGAAGTTGAACTTCGCGCGTAACGGACAAGCTGAACGATTTTTCTTTTCATTCCAATCAGTTGGTTGTTTAACCATTTTCAACCATCTCAGATGGAAGTTTAAGGTATCAATTAGCTTGAAACAATAATTTCTGATAAAACTGTTGACCTAACATTTTTGTAAAATTATCGAGACCTTAGTATGGTATTTTTTATATAGAGCTAGCTGATGATGAATTTTTGCATTTACTTATCATTTTAAACAACTGATAGAATTAAGCGTGACGATTTTCTATTCACGTATCGTCATGGTGTTAGTCAGTAATTTGAAATAACTCTTCGTATAAATCTTGATTCACGGACAGACAGTGACAAATTATAATAAAATAGAGAGAGGAAAAGATAAATGAAGTAAAATGCAGAAAGGTATTCGAGTTTATTCAAAATGAGAGAAACAGAAGAAGAATAACATCAACGCGATAGAACGCGGGAGACATATGTGCAATGGTTTCTGCTTTCCAGCAGTCGCTGTCTTTCCTTGTCTACTGACGAGAAGATTTCCGCATTCATACCTGTTATCGCCAACAGTTACCAGCACTTCAAACTTACTTTTCATCTATAAGCATGTTTTATATTTATTCAATCGTTGTTATTAACCATTTATGTCAGCCCGATAACTATATTACGGCTTGAAATTTATTCGAAGCGTTCGTACAACTATTATACGACAAAATAAAAAACAAAGGGAATCCATTTCGTCAATTTTGAAACTTTAAAACTACCAACAGTTTTTTCTCGAAAATCACAATCTAAGAAGAAAAGTAGGATTGACTAACTCGCGCGAGACATTAATATTTACAACTCTGAACGACCAAATATCTAACTTTCTCGATTTAATATTACATTAATTAACCGCCTATGTAGCGACATCGTGCGAGCAGTCACGTAACGGCCAAAGCTGACTTGTCAAAAGCACGATTCGTACGCGGTTTGCGAGTGCATGGATGGAAAAAGAAGGAAACGTAGAGGAGAGGTGAGGACGTAGCTATCCTCACGGCACGTCCAACGGACGAAAAGTGATTGCGAAGTTCTCGGCGCGTGTTCGTGTAGCGACTGACGTGGTCAAAGGGTTGGTATAGTACGTCGTGAAAAGAGGCTGGTTGGCGTCGGGTGGTTGTAGCCAGGGTTTGATAGTCGGGCCTCCACGTTTCATTAGCCCCGGCGGCTAACTGTTAACCGACAATTTAAACAATTTTTAACTTGGAAACTTCATCGTATCCCCTGAGCCCCGGGCGTCGTTGAGCAGCAAACGGCGTGGATGGCAACGGGTCGGACAACGCTCGTCACAAACGAGCACAGCTTTGTTCGGGATTCGCGGTGAAAACAAGGGAAAATAAAGGAAATAAAGGAAAGGCGGGTTGGACACGAGATAGAGGAAAGGGGATCAACTTCGCGATACGTGATTATGGGAACGGTTAAAGTTTCGTATCGATAAAAGACACGGTAACTAGTTTGCGACACCCGGAATCGCTCGTTCCAGCTTTACTGCTAAGAAATCCTAAACAGTTTTAAATGCTACGTGTTGTGTAGAAATTTGCGACAAATTGTATTTATTATGTATTCTAACGTTGAGATTAATTAATCATTTGAGACGTATTTGTAAAGATAATTAAAACTTTAATACACAGATAGGCATACCTTGATAAGTATATTATACAATGTACAATAATAATACAATAATATTACAATACATTCTGACTTTATATAGGACGTGGCAATTGGTGCAAATTGTTAAAGAAATGATTAATTGATCAAAATTTTGCATTCATGTAGGATGACATTCCTAAAAGCACAAGAAATTTGTAGGTGGAATATGATAAGTTCAGAATTACATATTGTCCGCAATAATCTTCAAGGTTATATCTTGATAAAATTTGGTAATTTACATAGTTTTTATAATATTAAATACAAATTTGTCGAGTTTGATATTGAGTTAAAATTTAGTACGAAGAGCAATGGAAGTAATTTATAATGAATCTCGGCAAAGGATTCTTCTGAATTTCTATGATTTTGATATTAGTGTAGAGAAATATGCCTATGTTAGAAAGTAAGGAATTTAGGTCTTGTTTAATAGTACCTATTTTTTCAAACTTGTTCTTTTTAGAGAACTCTACAATTCTCCTTGCACATGTGCTTGCTCATTATATTCTTCCATGTGGTGGGACAAACATGTTTTCCGCACGAGTTTCTATTTATTGTTCCATAAATTCCATTTCAAGTAAAATGTACAATAGATTGCGAGCAGTGTCTGTACACTTCATTTTGGGACAAAGAAATTAATAAAATAAAAGTAAGAGAATAAAAGACAAATATCGAAAAACATAATTTGATTGTGTGATTTTTCGTTGCCTTTTGTTTTATACCTGGCTCGAGATATTTCTACAATATTAACCAATACAGATACCATTTTTATCAAATGCATACACTAATGGCTATACGAATAAAGTAAGTCCTTATAGCAAACTCAGCTTAGTTTTCCAAAATATCGCACTCATCGTTTACCCTACCTTTTTACCTTCACGCAATCAACATGTAAAGAAGAATCGATTTTGTAAATTTCGTATACCTCTGTCACACAACACATTGTCTATGAACTTCATTCCTTCAAACTGGCTTTCTCGCGTAATTCAGGCCGGTCAATTCGCCAATATCTCGTTTCTATTATACCGGTCGACGTGAAGTTGAGTAGCGCACGACTCGAGATTTCGGGTGCACGGTATTGAAATTTTTGTGAGAAAGAATGCGACGAACGCGTTTCTCCCTTTTAGATGACGATAGGAAACCGGAACAGGTAACAGTGGCGTAAAGAGCCGAGAAAGAGAGAGAAAGAGAGGAAGGGAGAGAGAGAGAGAGAGAGGAAGAAAGAGAGGCGAGCGGTATTTCGATGGCCTGTTGCCGGCACGCCGCACGCCGGTAATATGCAAATAGCGCGGCTGAAGCGCGCCCATACGATGACAGAGGCGCGGACGAGGGCGAACCTCGATGGCGAGGGAGCGAGAGGTAGAAAGGATCGAATGTACGTAACTGTACACGTCGGCTTTGATCAAGTGTAACAGCCCTCCACGCTGGAGTGAACTCGATGAACGTTACGCGTGTAACCGTGGAGTGTGGAAGAATTTCGGTTGTAATTTTCCCGAAAATTTCAAACGGTTACCCTCCCTCCTATTCGATCTTCCACCCCTTTCTATCACGTTCCCTCCTCCCGACCCACCTCCCAATAAATTTTGCACGTCCACTGGCTACTTTTAGATTCGTATTAATAGCTCCCTTTTTTCCCCCTATTTTTTGACCTGATCGATTCGGCAAGTTCGTAATAATTTCAAAGTTCCGTGGAAATTGCATAGATTTTCCAAATTCCGTATGGTCGAGGTTTTCAAATGGAATGTAAAATATGTTTGCGGCAGATTGGGCTCTGATTTGAAAGACTCGCCGATACTTTGTGCAATAATTTTCAACGAACTGTCGTTAATCCTTTGTGCGATTTATTCCAAAAATATACTTTCGTGAATATTGAACTGACTTCAAAGGGAAAGTAATTGGATGAAGAAACGCACTGGTTTTACGAGTATGACGTGTGTGCGAGCTCTTCAATGAGTTTTTTTATGATTTAAAAATCCTTCCATAATATCCGTTGTAACATACGTTTTATAAATACTTTATATGTATATTTTAATGAAGAATGTGAAAGTTACTGAATTTTCCAGAGAAACGTGTGTAACAATATTAAAACGAAAATTGACGTCGTATCAGAATATTATATCTGAACTTTAATATAGTAAATGAAAAGTATTATATGAATTTATGTTTATTAAATTTTCTTACCACCAAAGGTACATAACTTCATATTCCATTTGATAAATTTTTCCCTCTTTTAAAAATATTTTTATAACACAACGTTCGAATAAAGCGTTAAAATAATGACACAAAGTTCTAACAAAACATTAAAATACTATCATAACTCTCCTTTGACTCTTTTTCCCATTCTTATATATCAACATAGTTTCGTTACAATCCTTGGTCCATTCTTCGTTTCTTAACCACTTCTCTCTGTCTCATTGCACTTCGAGATCCCTTTAAGTTCGTTTCACTCTACGGACAGACCAGAGGAGGAGCAAAAAATTTCAAGATAGTTCGGTTAACTGGTGAACTTCTAGCGTAACTGGATGGTAACAAAGCCGTAATTAAAATAGTTTACAAGCACAATTGTACCAGCGAAGAGTCGAAAAGACGTGTTCGTCCGGAGAATAAGTCGGACAAGTGTTTCCCCGAGGCGAAGATCGATTGTGTCCGGTGAGCCTGACTTTTCTTCTTCTTTGAAAACCCGATCGGTCTACATTTCTTTCCGTATTGTTCACCGCATCTTTGATCGTTGTTTCTGTCTGCCGTCCAGTTAAATGTTCTTAAACGAGCAGCTTTCAAGAATGTTACCAGCTACGTTCGGTATGCGGCCACGGATCGCGAACAGGGTCACTTCACTCGTGATCAACTACAGTGAAACTTCGTGTAACTTGCTTCAGCTTCCAGCCAAACGTCAACCCGAACGCTTTAAACGTGCGTGCTCGTCTCTCGTGCAGCCGCGATTACATTATCGTCTTTGTTTCCATTTTTGAGTATAAGACATGTGGGGACGTAAATAATACAGGTAATAATGGTACGAAAGCGACTTTCTTTCGTCAAAGCGGTTCGCGGATGAGCCAAGATGAGAGGAGGAAGATCATTTCTAAAATGGTACAGATTTGAAAGGTAAAAGAGAAATGCTTATTTTTTGCGAGAGATTCAAGCATCAGTTGCTATGCTGTGGAGAAAACGGAAAATCTATAGGAGTTTGCGTCTGAATATTTGATATTTCTGTGTTCTTAACATTTAAAATGACGATTTAATTTGTTGAAAATATGACTCTGACTCGATATAAAGATTTTGTGTGACAGATGATGATTATTGAGTGTTTCTTTAAGCGCGTGTTATAAAAAAAGCTAACTAACTATCAAAGCAATTTTTATTACCTTCAAGTAAAAAACTATATACAGTGTCGGACATATAAATCACACGTACTTCTGACAATTTAATTGATAAGCATCTTTGAATACAATAATACAATAAAACATATTGCAGACTGAAACTAATTATAATTTCTCATGTCATTGTCCTCTTGTTACAACTAAAAATACGTGATACCTTGTAGACTGACCTAATTTGTCTAAGATATGACAAGTATTCATAGGTTACAAATTATCTGCGAGACTAACGTAAGATTGGAAGTCGAAAGTTCAATCTTACATCGCACCTCGACCACGTTAAATGCAACCCTCTGCGCGATTATCGCGGCGAAATCAAGGCGCTAAGAAGGTTAAAGAAACAGTTGATCAGCTCATCGAGAGGAAACAAGAAAGTGTTTGGTAAAATCAAACGAAGGGAGTGGAAGAATGTGTATAGCAGGGGTTCGGAGGGGTTCTCTGTCGAGCAGCGACTAAAAGATAGGGAAGCAAACGGAAGAGGGTGAAAGCAGGATCAGAACGGACGTGGACGACGATCCGGCCTCCGTTAGCAGCATATTGTAATGCGCCGAGAAGTTGGCGAATAAATCGAAGAAGCGTTGAGAGTAAAATTAGATAACAACTCCCGCTCTAGCTGCCGCCAGTAGAGAGCGGCTCTTCTCCAACTTTTAAGGACCATCCTCTTATTCCCCATACCATGCTATTCGTGCTACATCCCTTCCTCACTCTCTCTCTCTCTCTTTCTCCATAGCCGATTCGGGCTCTCCCTTCTTGACTTCGGTGAATCGTTCCTTCGCGAACCAGTCTTCGCGAGTCGATCCCTTCGCCATCGCCCCGAGGACGACAAGGGTCTTACCTTCACCCATTCATTTATCTGGAGTTTACATTATTAGGCGTTACTGCGTTTCAACATTTGTCCGTTTCGGAAGAATGAATTGCCTCGGATAAAGAAAAAACTTCCCCTCCCTGTTGGATACTTTCTTCTCGTTTCTTTGTCCCTTCGTCGCCCCTCGGCGGTTTCATCGAAGTTGCTTCCTTCCAGTTTACTATTGTACGCGCTATTTTCAGCGAAATTACGAATGATCGATGATGTTTGTGTTTATGGCTATCTTTAAATGAGATCCGAGTTTGTACATCGTCGCACCATATGTTTCTACATTTTTCACTTCTATAAGAAATTAATTCAGCTTCAAATGGCTGATATCTGTAAAACATATGAAGTTAAACTGATAGATATTGTCAGTTGCTGTTTCATTTAGTTTCTCTATTTTTCAAATATACATATGTATATGTATTAGAAAATGTTCCATTTTTGAAACATTTTCGTAGAGTATATACTACTTCCACGAGATTACACTTTAATCTTCTGATTAAATTAATCGAGTCAGAAAACCGCGGCAACAATCATGGTGCTCTGGTCATTGACAGAAGATGCGCCGTTTAACGACGTTTCTTATAACCGGGGTGGGTTTGCAACGACCGCGAGGAGCCCAAGCAGAGATAAAACAAGACGGAAGCAAGGCGAGAGAGCAGCCGGCTACGTGAAACAGGAGCGGATCAAACGAGCTATTAGACCCGTGTTACGGAAACCTACGAAGCTGCGGGCTAACCCTCGTCTGCTGGACCGTGTGTCTCCTCTGGGCCCCTAGGGAAGCAACGGTCTGACTATTACATTCCACCATTCACTGCCTGCAGCGTAACAATCATAAATCTTCACGTAGAGCCATCCCGTTACTTCGACTCCGTCCCCGATCCTGTCACCTTGTCGAGGTAAATACCCCGCTCCTTAATCTTGTCGCTGCACCGAGCCTAGCTGTCACGCGTCTCTCTTCGTTGCGGTATGTGTGCGTCCCCGGATGTATAACGTCGCCTTAGGATGCTGCCGGTCGTAACAATATGTGTTACAAGCCAATATAGGCTGACAAGTCGTATTACTTCGCGACGTCTCGTCGCGAACGTCGAGCGTTGATCCAGCCCCGAAGGGAAATTTCACATAGTAAATTACTTTATGAAAGTTTGCTTTTTAGTGATTACCGTGGATGTTATACGGCGGTAGGTTTTACGACAACGTACGGGACATGATTTATTGTTTAAGTTCTACAGCCCGAATAGTACAATGCTATTGTACTAACTGTCTATCTAAAACATTGTACACGTTTAAGAATTCTGTACGGTGTACGTCACCGTCGTGTCACCGTACGTCAACCTCGTGTCTACGTGAGTTTCTAGTAACTCGAATTCCTCCATCAATTACAACCTTCAATGGGTTGCTTTCTTGAAAGACGAACAGAATCGTCCTATTTGGCAGATCGAACTGCAATCTCGTCCGTAGAAATTTTCCTTCGCTTCGATTCGATCGCGGTAATCGTTAGTTGATAGAAATTCACTAGAAATTCTATAATTCATAACATAGTAATCCGCCATTCGGACAAGAAAAAGTGGAAACTATGAGAACTAAACACGCGCGGCTATATAAGATATCCGGAGAGCAACTGTTCGGTCACGTACAATCCAGATCTTATCAGCTGTATAGTAGAAACGCTAAATTCTAAGCCCCCAAACACAGCAATCGCCCATGATCGTGTAATAAACACAAATCTTGTTTAATGGCAACCGACCAATACTACCTAGCATTACCAAACGGTCGATAAATTCATTGAAAGAACAAAAAATCTATTCTCTATATCGAATTCCCAATTGGGTTGTCGTAGAGCTAATTATGTTTCGAGTGACGAGATCAAATAGAAGGTTGCAGAGACAGTTCTGTATGTAGAAATGGACACGCGAGACTACGTGGTGCAGAACGGTGGGAGGTGATTTAGCGGACGGAGTGAAGGGTGTAACCGGGGTACGGCAAGCACGGCGGTTTGTGGAAAACCGCAGGCAGGCTGAACCCGACGGATCTGGAATAATCATTTGCAGCCTGAATGCATTACCTGTGCAATTTATTTCGGTTTGTTTCGGTTTTGTTTCCATGATTTAGTCGAGCCGTTTAGCGTTCGAGCGACACGGCGTCGCGACAAGAAGTGGTGGCTAGAGCTAGGGTGCGGGGCAGGCAAAAAGTTACGTACAAGAGATAAAGGATGAAACGAGAAAGGGGAGGCGGAAGGGCGATTATGTTTCAGAGAACGTACACCGATTTCCTGTGTGCCTCTCTTTTCTTCGTGAAATTCTCCCGTTTCGTTCGCCGATGCGTTCGTTCTCCGGTTTCGATCTCGTTCCCTCTTTCGACTTCAATCAGTGTTCCCTCCCTTTTTCGCCAACCCTCCATTTCTCTCTCGCCTCCTCGTCGAACCGCCAACCCTGTGTTGTACAGGCGTGTTTCAGCCGACCGTCTATTGATTCCTGACGCGAGAGTAATGTTCTTCTATTAATGATCATGTCCTGAATAAATCACTCGATTAAATGGGTTCGTTGTTCGTGTGCACTCGTCGTTGGACCAGCGTCATCCCCGTTGGAGAATAAGCGCAAACAAATTGACAGTGACCAGCGGTGGTTATACGTGCCTTTGTAATGCGCTCTCCGCGCTAAAAGGTGATTCCTTCCGCGTTTATTTCATCCGTGTCATCGTCATTAGGCTTTGATAGCACGATGCGAAAATTGCTTTAAATTGCCCGCCGGAATGTGGAATTTTATAACACCAAGCACTTTATGTATTTTGAATAGATGATGATACTAATACTAATTTTTATGATATACGTGTAACATAATTCACTTGCATTAGTAATAACAGAGCGTCATTTGTTCTCGTGATATGTAAAATTTAATTACTTTTAATATTTAAATTCATCGTTCGTAACTTGAAACTGATTGGTCGCATCGTATAAATTAATATTTAGTTCGATTATTCGAACATACCTTTTCGTAATTTCATAAATAATGTAAAGTACAAATATATTCTTGAGATACAACCGAGACTAACAAAATTAGCTTATTATATAAAAATGTTTCACGTAGTTCAACCTCTGTAAACTTTCCGAAACTTTTCTAAAAGGCATTTCAAGCTCAAAGGAAATTTATTTTACAAAAATTTAATTATTTTGTTGTTTATTTATATTTGTATTATAAAATTGCTCTCCTCTCTAATTGACTTAGTATTAAAGGACGAGTTTTTATAGAACAAATACGACAATAATTTCCTTTCAACGTATACAAATAACAATTGCTGTAATATTCTCAAAAATGCGTATCTTTGAGGCGAACGTATTTAAGTAAATGCAATGCACACTACGCTACTAATGGGTATTTGAATTTACAAATTCCATAAAACAGAGTATTACGTTATGTTTATCACCGTACCCTTAAATACACGAACAGGATAGTAACAAAAGTACGGGAGAGAACGTGCAATAACGACCCTGTAAAGTGTACTGCAGTATCATGGTGTATAATTCTCTTTAGTCTCTGGTTAGTACACTTTACTATACCGTACTGTAATTTATCCTGCAGACGAAGATTTTGCTTTGTTCTAGTAAAGTCCGTATCCACCACTAACACACGCGAACCTCGGCAACGGAGGAACTGAATCTCGATTGTTTCCCATGAAATCTCCCCTTCTCGTTGTAATATTTACGGCATTTATCCCTTCTATCTCAGGCTCGATTTTCGCGGATCGCTGTGAATTAATAATTAAACTCGCGTTATGCTTGACTACGTAATTTAGCACATTATGAAAGGCAAGTAGCTCTTTATTGTGCCTCAATTTCCATCGAATTTACAAGCTACTAATTTTTTAACAACCGTGAGAATTCGTGCCTTTGTAAATTAACTGAAATTAAATTTCTTTGCAAAGAAATTTGAAATTCATTTAATTCGACGAAGAGATGATCATGTGCCTTACACTCGAGATAATTAAAAGTTACGATCTCAAAATATATTTTACGATACATATCCTAATAATATTTAAATACAATATTGTACCGTACTTCGATGGGAGCGATGATGTTGTCAAATAATAATTTCTAAATAACCAAGTATAAATTTTCGTGTTTGACAATTCACTAAAATATATGATTTCCAATGATTTAGGAATAATACATATTTGATACCTTGAAAATATTTCAAAAGAAATATTACGTATCCCATTTGAAGAATTGAAAGTAACGTCGATGAGAGAGGAAACTAACAAATAATTAATTACTGTATTTTATATTCCCTTTGACACTATGCTGCTTTTGTTTGAAATATCTTTTCCTACAGTACCTGATTTTCCAACTATTTGCAGCTATCAGATGAAGTGTCTGTACAGAGATACTAAAATATGATACTAGTCGGACAGACGAAAGAAGAGGGAAACTGTCTTGCAATAAATGACGCGTTGATCGTATTCCCGATAGACAGTTTAATTTCGATTCGTCTTAACGAGAAAGGGGAAACACAAAGAAAAACTACGGAAGGAAGGGAAAGCAAGCATACGCACAGTTGGCTCACTTTTACGCGTCTCAGAAGCCTCGGATGCAGTTCGCAATTGGAATTGGCGTCTCGCGAGACTTCGGCAAATGAGACTGCATTGAGACAAATGGTACGGGAACGATGAATCATCGTACGTCAAAAGCATGAAGCAAAGCCACCATTTTGCAGCCGCATCACTGAACTCCGCGGAAACACAACCCGCGGTACATAAAGAAACGCTTTCTCTCCTCTTTTTTCCTATCTTCTCATTGACGAACAGAACTTCCACGGTACATCTTTGCAGAGTGAGCGTGGTGGCGTGATTGGAAAGGGCAGATTACAAATCATTGCCGTTACGAGAGCTGTAGCTCGGCAAAAAGAGAAAAAGAAAACTACCGACTCCAGCTTGTTCTTCAACGAGACTTGTTTTTCACCAAGAATATTACTATCGATACAAAGCGATTCGAGTTTCGTCGGGGATGCTGTCGCGACAGTGGGACGTTGCACTATATAGGATAGTGGTGTCTGTATACTTAAAAAGAGCTTTGTGTATTTTTATATTTACCCTGTGAATATTCTACCTTAATACGTATACAAAGAGATAGTGATCTCTGAATAGCATGTGTACAAAGAGTAGAAGAATATTGAAGATTTAGCCTTTGATTTGATAGAGGTAACGAAAACAAGTTTATAGGTCAGGAACTACTTGAGATTTTTGTCTCTTTATCCAAGAGGAAGATGGAAATTACGATAGTATTGCAAGCCAGCCAGTAAATATTACTTACAACTTCTGGTATTGACTATCTTTTTTCTTCTTTCGTTCTATTTAGCATTTCAATGTATTATCTACACCTGCGTTACATCGTTATGTATAACATTTACCGTACAGTACATATTAGGTTGTCCCAAAAGATTCTTTTGTTTCATAAGTAAAATAATAGATGCACATTTTTTATTTTATATTATTTCATGGATTTATGTATGATCCATTTTGTAGTAATAGAATAAAGTGGATGAAACATAATTGAATAAAATAATATAAAACAAAAAATGTTGTGCATCTACTATTTTCTTATAAAACGAAAGAAACTTTTGGGACAACCTAATATTTACCTTTTAAGAGTGGTAACGTCAGTGTTTCTCTTGTATTAAGTAGTATAAGTCAGTCACGAATCACCGGATTAATGGACACTGGCTACTTTTATTTCACGTCATATATGTAAGATAACCAAGTACAACGACCAACCAATGTCAACTACAATACTTACATTAATGACTATGTTATTACAGCCATTGAATAATTAATCTTATTCACTTCATAACTTAGATACTATTCAATTATAAATTAATTCCCATCTATTACCACTAATTACATCTGCAACTTTATAAGAACAAAAATCGACAAACTTATTATTTTTAAATACAGATAAAGTAACGTTTCAATGAAACTATCAGCCACTGTTGTCTCGCGACCAATTGCATACTCACACCACTTTAGTCGGTCAAAATACTTAACGCTAATTACCAACTACTCGGGATAAGTAAACGAGGGAAGAAACGTGACTCGATTCTCGGCCGTAGAGCGAAAGACAAGAAATCGAAGCGAAACGGGGAAACGAACGGGACAGTAGAATTCGGGTGCTACAGGATGCACGTGCAAAATGTGTACTCGCGCACCACTTTCAGTTAAACTAGTTACCACACTGGAGACGGGAGAAGGGAGACGGCTGGAATATCGGCGAGCGAGAAGAGCGATAAGGCCGAAGCATTTTCCAATTAGCGTTAAACAAATATCCGCGCGATGTGAACGTCTTTCGCGCTCGTAACAGCAGGCAATATCCACGTAGCCGTGCGCAACCCCTCTTTCCTGGCGAGTAGAAACGAGGAAGCAGGGGTTGTTCATCCGTGAGAACAGGGGCGGGCTGTATCGAAGAAAGATAGAAACGGTAAGAAAGAAAGACGCGTAGTCGGAAAACAAGCAAGTCGAAGAATAAGAAAAGAGCGGTGGTAGAAGGAAACGTAAGAGGGAAGGAAAGTGTCTAGAGATGAGGCAGGAATAAACGGAGAGTGGGGGAGGGGGTTGAAGCTCGAACTGATGAACGCGAAAGAACTGAGTGGAATTTCGCATTTAATCAGGAGAGCAACGAGACCGGTTGGCTCTGACGCGGAGGGATAAGGAGAAGCGGGAAAGCGGCGAGGATAAAGCGTGGAAAGCGCTAAATGGTATCTGAACTGGTTCCTTTCTGACGGGTACGGGGCGAACAGCCATTTGGTCGGTGAGTCGAGAAGATGGTGAGGCTGACGAAGGGGTGGCGATAGGGGTGGTCTGTGCCGTGGCGGTGGGTGCTTTTAATCTTTCGCTCGTGCGAGGATGCGCCCATTACTGCAAATTAAACTCCCTCGGGAGCCTCCGGCGTGTGACTGCCGCTAGTGCCACGGTAATCTGTCCACGAAGAGCGTGTGTATACGTACGGGGCACTCCGTGTCTGGTGAAAAACGGTCGTGGAACCAGATGCCCGTCGCATCGTCCTGGAGTATACAGGATTTATGGTTGTCGTGCTGCGACACGCTGCGATCTTTACCGGAAGTGATCAACTTAACGCTACAACGTAGAACTACGTGACTCGATATTTATTGATGACACTAACCGTTACTTATTCTGTGTTACAACCCTCTCGACCACAATTTCGTTATGCCTATCGTATCGTGCGTTCGTTCATGATCGTTCATGAGCGCGACACGAGAATACAGGATGATCGATAATTCTATAAAGTGGGGGAAAGTTTTCCTATGAGAGTTGTTTAAGTGTAATTTTATTACATGATGTAGAAAAGACATATGTGGTTTATTTGTGAATTATATTTTGGAAACTTTTCTGCTTCATTGTTATTATCTTTAACATGATTTTCTTTTCTCTATATGCATATGTATATTAGACGAGTTATAGGAAAAATTGATCCAAATAATTAAATGTAATGCAAATCAATTTTAGCGTTTATATACGCTATTAGTCGATTGAGATTTAGTTATTTTCAAGGCAGTTCTACTGAAATAACAGCAAGAAGAAAACTGCCCGAGATATTGAAATATAACCACCGTTGTTTGCTGACGCTGACCGTATACACGCGAGATCCTCAAATTCAAGCACACTCTATATCATGTGTTATCACGGAAGGTTACGTGAGTTAAAGAAATAAAAAGGTGATGAGCTACTTTACACAAAGGCAATCTTTTTCGTTGTACGTATTCATTGCCTCTCATAAAAATGAATGGAAACGTGTAATCGAAGATTTTATTACAGTTTCCAAATTTAGCGCTATTAGTACCGTTTTTAATTTCGCACTCATATACACATTTTATATACAAGATACATTAATGTATCCATTGTTCATTAAAATCACCAGAATAATACGAAATAAACGTATTACAATGATAATCAGATGTTTATCACTCCTACAATTGTATTCACCTCAAACCATCCGAATACAATTATTACAAACTCCAGACAAGAATGAAACTTTAATATTGAACGTTTCAAGTGAGTTAACTTCGCATGTGAGTACCTTCACTCGCCTAACGTGGTCAAGTACGTCAGGATTTCGAAAGATTTTACAAGCTAGTACCAGAAGAGAAAGCTGTGAGATGCGTTAAATGCCATCGGCGCGCGGTACCGAAGGTCTCGAGTTTGATCAGCAAACCGACGCTTCCGGTCCTGCGTCCCCATACGCTGGCGTATGGTTTCCCTTATAGGCTGCTTTCAATCGTTCGTTCTTTTTTCTCCGTTCCTGATAGCCGCGTCGGACGA